>NC_139934.1:16692825-16957825 GCF_963514095.1 Eutrigla gurnardus
ATTATTGCATACTTTCATTAGCTGTGTTTATTCTTACATAATAGGATTTTGATATTTTTGTTGTTGCTGTGTTCTCACTTACAGTTTGGAAGCAATCAGCTCATCCATGAGATTGGTTTACCATCAGTACATTAGGTGCCACCAGGAGTAAACGTGAGAGTGGAAACAGCCCGCTTCAGCTTTATTTCTCATTTACAACTCATTTTCATTAACTTACTACATGAGACACAGACATTCTTCTCTTATTGTAGAACAGAAAACGTCCCTGCCTGTAAAACATACAAGCCAAAAAGTTAAGTGGAATTTAGATGAGGAGCCAAATGTACTTCTTATCATAGTAGAAAAGCTTTTAGCTTGAGGTTATTCAAGGACAGTCTTACCGACAAGGCTCTGTGTTTAGATAGAGACCTCCGTGGTGTCAGTCATAATACTTTCTTCATTAAGTTTCTCTTTAATCCACATTTAATGATGAATCCTGCAGCCGTACAATATTTACTGACTTCCATCACCGGAATTAAATACAAAAGGAGTCATGTTAAATTCTTCAATACATCACCTCGGTGTAAATGTGGCAGATATGACAGCGCTACTGATGCTAATAATGACACATTGCTCTTACTAAATGCTAGCAGTATTACACAGGTGTGTATAATGACAACAGGTGTGAGAGTCTGCTTACTTCAAAGTGAAAGTGAAAGCACTGCGGTGATGGCACATCACTGCAAAGATCTTCTGTCAGCTCGCTACCTTCTTCTGCCGTCTCGCCATGAATGTACACACGCTAGCTACTCCACTAATGAAGAACCCAAACTGTGAGCTCACATTCAACTAAAGACCAAACAAGCGTAACGCAAAAAAAAAAGAGGGCTCTTTTGTTTTCTTTATTCGTTCAGACAGAGGGGATGAGCATGAGACGGCGCTTTAAGTTATTTGTTTCCTTCAGTTGTCAGTTGATCAGTGGGTCAGTGGTTTTGTGAACCGCAGACTTTCACTTCATTACTGGGATCGCCCTAAGAGAGTCTGAAGGGCTCTCAGTGTTGCTCAGCACTTGCATTCACACACACACACACAAACACAAACACACATTCCAGGCTCTCCAATACCCCTTCGGGCCTTTCGCTGTCTGCTCGGGCAATCGACCTCGTCCAACCAATTAAAGACAGCGCTTAGTTCCTGATCAATGGCTGAGGTTGGGGCAGGCGGGCAGGTGGGCAGGATGAGGACAGCAGGAGGGGAGGGGAGTTATTCCAGAAGATCCAGTCATGACCGACGACAGCTTTTATTTCTCCTTCCTATCTATAAAGCTCCTCACCCTGAAATCACACTAAATGTGCCGAATGCATCAATCGCTCTCCCCGGTGCATCGGCTTCCTTTTAAATAGGAAAATCACTTTGTTGGAGAAGCATTTGGTTTGATGAATCCGTGGCACAGTTTGGGATGTATCACCTTGTTTTATTTGTCAAGTCACTTCACGTACTGTCATACTTCTGTAATGAATCAGAAGAATCAGAAGGTGAAGGGAGGATAGTGTGCATGTCGGTGTCAGTGGGGGTCCGGGTCGTTGTGATGAGGCCAGTTGCAGACGGGAGAAAACTGTCAATCTCCCACCTGTAGGCAGTCTCATCTCCACCAGAGATGAGCCCAATGACGGACTGGTACCAGGAGGTGCAGCTGTTGGTGTACAGGGAGAAGAGCAGGGAGAAAGAACGCAGCCCTGAGGGGATCTGGTGCTGATGGTCAGGCTGTTGGAGACGTGCTTCCCCAGCTTCACATGCTGCTTCCTGTCAGACAGGAAGTCGGTGATCCACAGGCAGGTGGAGTTGGGTACGTGCAGCTGGGAGAGCTTGTCCTGTAGCAAAGTCAGGATGATGGTGTTAAAGGCGAGCTGAAGTCCACAAACAGGACCATGTTTACAGCTTCGTCCACAGAAATGTTGGCTCTGTAGGTGAACTGCAGGGGGTCCAGGAGAGGGTCCGTGATGGATTTTGAGGTGTGACAGGACAAGGCGCTCAAAGGGCTTCATGACCACAGAGGTCAAGGCTACTGGTCTGTAGTCTTTGTCATCTAGGCATCACCTCATGTTGTACAGAACAGACCTATTCAAAACATACAATGTACGTGGAAGCTCCATAGTCCGGACTAAGCTGGCATCGTTTATTACTCTACTGAGAGTCGTTGGTGACAGGGCTGGGGCGCGCTGGGTAATAGTTGGCCTCTCTTATCTCGCACTGCATGTTTGTGGAGAACCTGGTGCTAAATCACTTGCAGATGAACTGATTCTGGGTCAGGGTTTCGATCTATTAAAAGTCAGCCTTGATCCAAGCTTTTAGAGCGAGTCATCCTCCAAAGATTGGTTTGAATCCCGACCCCCAAAAAGAGTTGGGCAGTCGACTCTTCTGGCATCCATGTATGACTGTATGTAGACTTGTTGTGTAAAGCGCCTTGAGTGATCGACAAGAGTAGAAAACACTTGAAATGCAGTTCCGTTCTTACTTTTCACAATAAAAGCCCTCAACATTCATTGTGCAACTGTTTTCCAGAGGCAAATTCACTCAATAAAATAGCACCTTCCACACAGGACACGGTTTGCGCTGCACTAGTCGCTGAGTTCATTGCACATCACGGCTCGCCAGGGCTCTGCGCTCAGCCAGCCGTTTGCTTGTTCCAGCAAAAAGGACCATTGGAAATAATGGTCTCAGAGTGTAGTGGTGGCGTTGTCGAGTTCTGTGTGAAAGGTTAAAGCAGTTTACCCCAGACAGGTTGCCAGACGCTGCTGTGGGTCAATCGCATCCCACTAGTCGGTCCTCTGCAAATCTATTCACACCTTTTATTGAAAAAGTGTTGCAACTGTCGCCAATTCACATCAAAAGTATTCATAATAGCGGCAATATTTTATAAAAAAATATACTCTTAGGTGCCTATTTCGGTATTTTGTTGAATTGTCATACCCCTAATGTGTAAAGGCCTGAAAATCCCCAAGATTTAAGGTTTATTTTGTACTCATGCAGAGGAATGCAGAGTCGATCATCATCACGTATCACTGGTTCCCAGATAGTAGGTGAAGATGCCTGATCGTTGGCAGTGCAGGAGAGATAAATACATTTGAAAGAAGAGGAAAGAGCCATTACTTCCAAACCTTCAGGAATTATTTCTTCTTGCATCAGTTTTATTTATTTATGGGATTTCTAAGATACCCTGAACCCTTGGTGAAAGATGGCCACCTCTTGAAAAACGAAATGAATAACATTCCCTGCTATCTTCCTTCATCAGCGGCCGGCGCAGGAGGGAGAGTGTTAAGTAAAGAGACGCGGATCTGTTTTTCTCTCCTTCAGACTTCACACCAGTGAACCTGTCACCCACACAGCCAATATCACAGTCAGTCCACACGCCGGGTTCAGTCCTGGGGCAGGGAGACGGAGCAGACGGGAGGGAGGGCCACATTAGGGAGAAGAACAGACGAGTCAACGAGCTAAAAATGTGGGACTGTGGCGAGTCCTGGTGGCTCGGAGCAATAGGCCACATGCCATGTGCTTCCAATGCAGTGTTAGAGCCCCTTCTCCCAGCTCTGAGTGAATTAGAGAGGGAGGGAGACGGAGATTGTGTTGGAAAGACGGGAGACGCAGTGGAGTAGTTAAGCTACAGGAGAGGGCATAAAAAGGGACGCAGTGTGAAGAAGCGAAATAAGACTTTTACATGAGAATATACCTCAGCAGCCCTGACACAGCCGAACCCGAACACATCGGCAGCTGTGAAAAGCACGATCCGGGGAAATTGGTGCCGTGAGATGCAGTGTCAACACAACAATACTGACAGCTTGGAAACCCATTTATTAGTCCCCCAAGGATCCCGCCATCTCTGAATTTGTCACAGAATTAGGTATCAGCCAGGGAACGCTGCCTCCTCTGTGGCAAATGGAATAAGCTGCAGAAATGAAGTCATAAATTGAAAGTCGACTGGCAAATTGTCACCAGCGCCACGGTAGCCAGACGGCAGCGTTTGCGTCCTTCTCACCTCCCTGCTCTTGAAGCACATCATTTTTCACACGTTTCCGCGGCGATAAATTGGTCACTCCCACGCAGTATTAAGTGCAACAAAAGTGATTCTGGGACACATTAATGCTGCAGAACAGGCTGTAATTGCAGTTAAGTCAATCTTTTTGACGCACGAAAGCCCATTTCAAAGAACTGACATTTTAACTCACTTTAGTCAGTTTTCATTAGGCTACAACGCAGTTAAGAACTCCTACTGTGTAATACAAGATTACATAACTTTATGGAAATGGCCACTAATGTGTGCGTTTTTTTTTAATTGCTTTGGTTCATCAGGGCTATGGAGAGCTGCAGATAATCAGGAGCCATGATGATGACTTCTACTCCGGCCAGACAACAGCGTTCGGCCTCATCACACAACGCGGCACCTTCATGAGGTCATAAAGCAGGTGTTGAGCCCTCCATCTGGATCAGACTGAAGTAGTCTGTTCTATTCATTTCCTCACTTCTGGTCTCACTTCTGTCTCTCCTTTCCTTTGTGTTCCTGTTGCCTTACAATCTCCTCTCCTCTCATCATCTCCTTCATCTTCCTCCTCACTCTCTCCCGCCTTGTCTCTCACTCAACAGCCAAATAACAGTTTTGTTTTTGTCTGCTGACAAGTGTTGGTCAATACCAAAGCCACCTTTCCCAAACCCTTCACCCTGAGAACACAACAGACCACATGACCACAGCTTTCAAAACTCATGAATTCTCTCCTTCTCAAAGACAAACAGGAAAACCACACATCTACAACCCATTTAGCAAAGCTGACATAGTCTTTTCAAAAAGGTTACATTTTATTTCAAAATGTAAGAAAAAGGACAGCGATTTGCCAAATTAAAAAACTAAGTTTTGAAATACATTTAATATCCTAAAAAATATGTTTTTTGGGTTATTCACATCTCAGGTGGAGGCCTATCCAGGTGTTTTCCCTCGGTGATGTCATGACAACCTATAATGGAAACACGTCTGGGATGTTTTTTTTCAGCTAAACTTCTAAATGAGCCTGCTGGAGGGGAGAGAGTGGCATGGCGAGGGGGAGGAGTCAGTGTGGTGGAGGTGGAAGGTTTATGACCACGAAGCAGGACGTAGCCTTGGTACGCAGGGCGGCAAATCTACCCTGAGGACACATCGGCGATGTACACGCCACACTGATAGATTCTTTGCCGGTGTATTTGTTGTGATGGAGATGAAAACGTATTGACTTTTGTTTTCCTTACAGCATTATATTTTTGAATGACTTTTTCATAATGGGAACTTCTGTACATATTTCTTACCAAAACCTATAATAACTATAATAGGCACACACAGCAAAAGATCCCCAAATGAATGACTACTACATACAGTAATGCCACACCTACTGTAATGCTTCCTGTTGTTGGTGGTTTTCAGGCGTTGCTGATGGAGAACACTAGTGCTGGTGATTTGGTAGAATTAAATATTTTGGTTTTTGGTGCATTTTGTGTGATGAATGAAACGCGACGACAGGGCGTTTTCAAAAGGTGGATCAGAATTGACTGACGCTTGTTCGTGGGTGACATTTTTTTTTAACAAAAACCCATTCAGCGATCTATCAATGTTGAGACTCAACATGAAAACAAGTCTGGTCTTGCCTGTATGTTGATATACGGCTATACAGTACCTGTGTGAAGCCACACACTGAACAGTTTATTTAGTTTATACAACCCTCAGGGGTGTTAGTTGATCTAGTTATTTCTGTGTGTGTGTGTGTGTGTGAGCGAGAGAGATAGTAGATCTATCATGTATGTGAATGGCAGTGTTGTATGAACATAGCGCGGTGACAAATGATGAATGTGAGGTTGGCCACAGACTGCCCCCCCCCCCTGTCCTCTTGGTGGCCTCTCTCTTGCTTTCTCTTTCTCTCTTCCTCTCTCTATTGTTCTATCCATCACTGTCCCTTTTATTTCCAACCTTTTTCATCACCCTCCTCCTACACCTCTTCTTCATTTCTCTTTCTTTTAGGCCTCTTCCAAAGCACCGCCTCTCCACTGTGTTCTTTGCATGTGCATCCAAGCAAGACACTCACACAAACACAGTCATGCACACACACCTCTCCCTGTCTTTATTTAATCATTGGCTCTATTACAGGGGAGATTTTCCCAGACAATGCCTCCGAAGGGCCGAATGAGAGCGGGAGATCTCTCTATCCCTCATCATCTGGAAGCCACGGTACTGGCACTCCCACTGACTGAGATGAATGAATTTAATATATCTCCCTTTTCAAGCACAGATGACCTCCTGATATGGCGCTCTGTCTTTCTATCACAGGGGGTCTTTATGTCTTTGCTCTCGCCGTGAAATTCACAGGAAGACCTCCGAAGGGATTTGGACAGAGACTAATTTGTTTTGGGGCTTGACATGACTCGTGGATATCTTTGTCCAAATAGGAGCTAGCTCGCCCGTCCACCCGCAACACTTTTATGATGGCGTACGTGTGCAACCGTGGCTGTTTATAGCGGAGGCAATGCACGGTGCTTTTATGCGTCTGGGGTTTAATAGCTGCTGTAGCTTATGATGGGATAACGTAGGGTGATATAACAATGAGAAGGATGATCTGTTTCTCAGTGTTCTTTTTAAGGTGAGTTCACACCAAACAGGAAGCACATTTTCAGGCTTTAACTGATGTAGACACAATCAATCACATCTGATATCGCTCTGAAATATTGCTTACACAATATTATGGTTTGGACCAGACAGTCTCTAGTTTGTATGGATAGTTCTGTTCGGTCTCTATACAGGGGGTGACTGTGGCTCAGAGTTAAAGCGAGTCGTCCGAAAGAGCGGTGGTTTGAATCCCGGCTCCTCATACATTCTGAAGTGTCCTCGGACAAGATACCTAACCGTGTGTGAATGTGTATGAATGAGTTACATCTTGTGCAGGCTGCTATCAGTGTATGAATGTGTGGGTAAAAGAGACTGAATGTAGTGTGAAGTGCCTTGAGTAGCTAGTTAGCTAGAAAACTGCTGTATAAATGCAGGTCCAAATGTGAGGTTCTATTACAGCTCTCTTAGTCTCTTGGTTCTATCACAGATCTCTTGGTCTCTTGGTTCTATCACAGATCTCTTGGTCTCTTGGTTCTATCACAGATCTCTTGGTCTCTTGGTTCTATCACAGATCTCTTGGTTCTATCACAGATCTCTTGGTCTCTTGGTTCTATCACAGATCTCTTGGTCTCTTGGTTCTATCACAGATCTCTTGGTCTCTTGGTTCTATCACAGATCTCTTGGTCTCTTTGTTCTATCACAGATCTCTTGGTCTCTTGGTTCTATCACAGATCTTGGTCTCTTGGTTCTATCACAGATTTCTTTCTCTCTTGGTTCTATCACAGATCTCTTTCTCTCTTGGTTCTATCACAGATCTCTTGGTCTCTTGGTTCTATCACAGATCTCTTGGTCTCTTGGTTCTATCACAGATCTTGGTCTCTTGGTTCTATCACAGATCTCTTAGTCTCTTTGTTCCATCACAGATCTCTTGGTCTCTTGGTTCTATCACAGATCTCTTGGTCTCTTGGTTCTATCACAGATCTTGGTCTCTTGGTTCTATCACAGATCTCTTTCTCTCTTGGTTCTATCACAGATCTCTTGGTCTCTTGGTTCTATCACAGATCTTGGTCTCTTGGTTCTATCACAGATCTCTTGGTCTCTTGGTTCTATCACAGATCTTGGTCTCTTGGTTCTATCACAGATCCCTTGGTCTCTTGGTTCTATCACAGATCTCTTTCTCTCTTGGTTCTATCACAGATCTCTTTCTCTCTTGGTTCTATCACAGATCTCTTTCTCTCTTGGTTCTATCACAGATCTCTTTCTCTCTTGGTTCTATCACAGATCTCTTGGTCTCTTGGTTCTATCACAGATCTTGGTCTCTTGGTTCTATCACAGATCTCTTAGTCTCTTTGTTCCATCACAGATCTCTTGGTCTCTTGGTTCTATCACAGATCTCTTGGTCTCTTGGTTCTATCACAGATCTTGGTCTCTTGGTTCTATCACAGATCTCTTTCTCTCTTGGTTCTATCACAGATCTCTTGGTCTCTTGGTTCTATCACAGATCTTGGTCTCTTGGTTCTATCACAGATCTCTTGGTCTCTTGGTTCTATCACAGATCTTGGTCTCTTGGTTCTATCACAGATCCCTTGGTCTCTTGGTTCTATCACAGATCTCTTTCTCTCTTGGTTCTATCACAGATCTCTTTCTCTCTTGGTTCTATCACAGATCTCTTTCTCTCTTGGTTCTATCACAGATCTCTTTCTCTCTTGGTTCTATCACAGATCTCTTTCTCTCTTGGTTCTATCACAGATCTCTTGGTCTCTTGGTTCTATCATGGGTCTCTTGGTCTCTTGGTTCTATCATAGTTCTATCAAAGGTCTCTTGGTTCTATCATAGGTCTCTTGGTCTCTTGGTTCTATCATAGGTCTCTTGATCTATGATGTTTTGTCATTTCTGATCTCATGGCTGAAAGTGTCACGTGAATGACATGAAGGACGTGAATGTATGAATGATGCAAATTGATTTCATGTCGTGTCATTTGCCTTGTTTGCGGCGGCTGGCGCAGATTTGTGTCCGTTTGCATGCATAGACTTTGTATGCCAATAGTGCCGTGTGGAAAATTAGCTTTGCATTTGGTGTGAACGTACCTTTTAAAGGGGAAATGATTACTAGATCATTGGACCATCTGGACCCAGCTGCTGTGATGCTCCTAGAGCATCAACCAATTATCAAACATCATTCAGGGCAGCTTTAATCCTGCAACTTTGACTTATACTTGGCATATGGAATAGTATCTGCATCTATATCTTTGTGCTAGAGCCTGTACATGCTTAGTGTGATTTGTGTGTGAGTTTGTGTGTTTTCTGTGTGTGTGTGCGTGCACACACGTGCGTAAGACTATTCTGATGATGTGCTTCCATGCCAAAGTAAGCCACAGTGACCCCTCTTTTATTTCCATCCTTATTGGATCTGTGCTCTCCTGAGACAGCAGAGACGTTGATGCCTCCGGTCATTTTTCGGTCCCTTATAACCGACTGTCCCAGTGTGCCATGTAAGTCCCACTTAATTAGGCCCCAAATTGGATGGATTTAGGCTCATCCACAAGCCAAAATGTCTTTTATTGGGTATTTATCCCATGAGGTTAGGACCACTCTGATCAAATTACACAGATTCAGACCAGCGTAGCCAACTTCGGTGCTAAGAACAGCATGTTCTCAATGCATCGGTGGATTTATAGCGGACACACAAGATACAGAACTACCGAAACCCAAACACCAAATTAACCTATCTTTTGTTAGAAATGCAAATATCTCATTTACTTCTTTTTTTTTAAGTTTATTTTTTCGGCTAGAGCGCCGTTCAAGCCTGTATACAGACAGTGTGGAAACAGGGAGAGAGAGGGAGAAGAGATTGCGGGCAACTTATCCCAGGCCGGGCCGCGTCGAGCCTCTGTACATGGGGCGGCTGCCCTAACCACTGCCCCACCGGGCCACCCCTCTCATTTACTTCTTAACGGTGCATGATACGTGTGTCCTCGGCTCTCAAGATGGCAACGCCAGAGCTGACAGAGCTAACGGAGCTCACAGAGCTAACGGAGCTAGCAGAGCTAATGGTGGTTACCTGAGGGGGAACCTGGAGGATGGGTGGTATCCTTATTTATGGTGTAATCAGTTGTAATCGCTGTATGAGAGTAGTGCAGAGGGCTGGCCAGAAGCTCATTGAGACATGCGCTAATGCACAAAAAGCAAGGACAGCCGACCCGGCTATGTCAGCAAAGCAAGGAGAAGCTCGGATTACAACACACTTAGAGAGAGAGTGACTTCATTCTCTGCTCAGGTGGATGTCACTGCACTATATCGTTACATAGAGAATAGCTGTTTGATGTTACTAATGCTCTGAATTCTGTTTATTGCACCTTCAAACAAGAATGATGGCTTTAAACCCCATTAGAGTTTGGAGTTTTGTTCCCTACTTCAATTAAAGTACTTGACACAGCCTCCCTCTCCACGCAAAAAGTCACTATTGAGACCCCTATGATGAAAGTTCAGGCAAGTAGTCATTCTCCAGAAAAAAAGATGAAGATTTTTCACAAGCATAATCTGTCATTTAGATTATAATCAACCTGGTAAATTAATGATTCATCATCATGTTTTAATAGCATAATTTAAGAGTCTCAAACGTGTCCGGTGAGTGTGTCTGATGAGCTAAAAGAGCCCACAGTTTAAAAAAAAAAAAGAAAAAAGCTTTATTTTATGTGCCCGGAGAGAAAAAGATTACAATCAATTAAAATCATAGCCTGTACATACCCCAAACACCTGCATGTCTTTGTATGCGAGCAGACTAGAGTATTTACTTGTGTGCATGTGTGTGTGTGTGTGTGTGAACAGGTTTTGCACGCACACTAGGCACCAGAGTGCTGTTAATTTCCGCCCGAGCAGGGGAACGGCCACTAAAAGTATCACAGAAGTGATGAATGTGCTGCTCAGCACAGGCATCAGTGTTTAATCTGAGTCATTGGAGAAATAGCACCACATCAACTTCAAACGACTTCCTTTCATCTGCAGTTAGAGACGGAGTCACAGATGTGGACCCTCGCCCCTCCTCCCGGTTCCCTTCCTCCTGCACATTTTCCTCATACCGTTCTCTGCGGTTCAGATGGATGTAAAACCCAATCCTTCATACCTCCACCTTTAATGTATGTGCCACACGCTCATTTGTCTCTGTGTGTATGTGTCTACTCTATAGCAGGGGTCAACAACCTTAGGTGTCACGCATAAGCAACAAGTGCAGAAGAGTTTTTTGGAGATGTTGGAGTGCCTTTATGCTGACACCAAATCTCTTTCACAGTTATCTGCAGATATGCAGATGACGATCCGTTGTTTAAGGTACTTTGATAGACCTCTTTCCCACCTGAAATCGCCTAAATGTTGTCTTATGTGGCTGGAATCAAATTGGAGATCTGTTAGAGATTTACTTTTTGATGTGGTGTCATAATTAAACATTATGTCAACCTTAATATTGGTATGGAACATTTATTAATTGTGTTCTAGTAGAGAGTGATGGCAATTATTAAACATGATGTCCTCTTTATTGTTTGAAATTGAGATAAAGACAACATATATGAATGGTTTATGAAGTCAAATTTTATATCAGAATTGTTTTTAATACCCCAAATATGTCCCAGGTCAATTTGTTCTAAAGTCCTGATTTTCTTGCTGATGTCTGGGGTTTCAGTGTAGCAAGTCATCAGTGTGTTTGGTTTTAATTTATTCTTTTATTTTTAACACATACATTTACTAAATTGATTAAGATTCCTAACTGGAGTCATCCAATGGGGGGCCCATCGGCACTAACTAGCTGCTGGGGCCCCTATGGGCTTCTGGCTGCATTGTGCATGTGACTGCCTGCTCCAATTAGCCATCAAGTAAAATGAACACAGCCGAAACCTTTATTGTACAGTAGTTTGCTTATAGACCCAGGTAATTTCATATATATATATATATATATATATATATATATATACATACAGTATATAAAGGAACATGCAAGGGGCAGATTAAGATTTCCATGTTTGTAGCTATTTATTTGATTTCCTTTTGTACTCCGGTTGTCCTTATGGAGATGTACTTGTGATTTTATTGCCTTCCTTTCCTTTTGTATTGAGGTCAAAGAGAGAAAACTATTTACTTGTACCTGAGCTGAAGACGTTAGCTCCATCCTTCAGCAGTAATTGCTCACATAAAAGAAAAACAACATGAGGAGGCAGAAAGAGAGCGAGCGAGACAGAGATCAGAGGACCGCGGTGACTCCCCGCCGTGGAGGCGAGTAACGGGAAAGAGTTCAGCAATAATGATGAGGACGGTGACCATGACAACGATTGCGGTCTCGATGGTGTAAATGCAGGAAGACAGAGGGGGTGCCACATGACAGACAAGGTGCAAAGGGAGGAAGTAGTCACCAGTTTGACACAGAGGAGTTGTGATGCAACTAGTTATGTGAAGGAAGGTTCCTCGGTTTGTGTGCTTGAGGTTTCCAGGTCAGTTGGCGTCTTTATTTCTGCTCCCTCCTCATCTATCAGCCTACATGACAAGTACTTAAAGAAGAACTACACGGTTTTCCCAAATTCATACCTGTTCTTCTTCTGGTCTGAGACCACATGAGTGAACAATCATGAACAGCTTCCCCCCAAATTCAAAAACTAGAATACTAAACTCAAATGTGTGGAACTGCACCATAGACAGTGAATTGTGAGAGATGTCTTCGATGACACTGAGAGCAGAGAATGTTCAGTTGCCTATATAGGTACATAATGCTGTTTAATGTCTGAAAACAGAATTCCATTCTTTGAGCCAAGGTAAAGGTCAACATCTCTCCTTAAGACCTCGAGACAGTGATTCAATCTTTTATTAGCTCTCAGTGAGACGATACAATGATATTCTTTGTATGTGGGTGTAGAATCGCTGTTTCATCGACTGCAATTAGTGCAAACTGCAGCTGCCCATATTCTTACTGGGAAAAGAAACAGGATCACTTTACATTTACATTTAGGACATTTAGCAAACGCTTTTGTCCAAAGCGATTTCCAATAAGTACATTTGTCAGAAGAAAGTGAAACAACAATATATCACTGTCGGGACAGTAAGGATGTCAATAGAACAGGTTTCAAGCACTCTTAATTGCTAGGTTAACCCAATGCTGGTATACAACAAAGATATCTAGCGTAAGATGCTAAGTCGCATTATTTTTTTAATGGTTTTAAATGGGCTGACACCTTATCTAGCAGAACGATTCCATCTCTGTACTCCAGTTAGAGCCCCGAGGTTGACCAATCAGAACCAGACACACAACAAAAGTGGCGACCAAGCCTCTATTGTCTGGAACAGCAGTAATCTGTATATTGTATCCTTGTAAGTCCTGATACATATCATTACCTCGTATCAACCTTAGAATGGGATGTTTCTCTAAACACATAAAGGTTCATGAAGGACACCCTGAGCCGCCAGGCATTTAAAGAGTTCCCGTGTTTTGCACATTGACAGTAGTGAAGATATTCTCACTTCCCCTGCATGGAGGAACTGCTGACAAGCTGCAAAGCTACTGGGGAGTTCAAACATCTACCCAGTCCCCCTAGGTTGAAGAGAACACAACAGTCATAAATCCTGCAGCACTGCATACACAGGCACTTCTGGATAGTAAAATGTCATCAACTAGCCATTACAGTGTCTTATCACGGTTAGTTGCACAAGTTACTGTAAGCTCGCGAACGAAGCGTCCCCCGTTATTTCAAATGAATTCAGGAAGTGTCTTAACTCCCATCACTAGCCCTTCCTGCTCCTCCCGGTGTCACCTTGACTTCACCTGATATCCATCTCTCCCTCTCCCACCTCCCCATTTCTACTGCAGCAGCAGCTATAAACATTTTGTCTCCGGGATTACCTTTCCATCAGGGGAAGAATGAAGTGTGAAAAGCAATCTGAGCAATGCCAGGCCACCGATACACAACTTTCAGCGGATGCAATTATGCCAATGACAGATCATTTTCTGACCTTTATCCCCCAGCCTGTATGGATGGCGCTCTGCCACTGTGACAGCCTGCTTTTTGTTTTTGTGCACTTTACAATCCCGTGACAGCTGGAGACCCGGCTCTAAAAGTGCTGAGGTGCTCATCTGTTTGAAAGACAGCTTGACTTTTTGTGCTGCTCTTTCTCCTTCACTCTCTATTTACTTTTGTTGTGTGTGTGTCTCCGTCAGTGTAACATTCTCATTATTCCTTTATCGCTCTCTCTGCTCCCACTTCTCTGCTCTGTCCATCTGTCTCTAACCTCCTCTCTCTATCATCTGTGTTTCCATCAGGTATCCTCCAAAGGCTCGGTCCTGGACCAAACCAACATTTTTGTTCTGGTTGATGCCTTCTTTCAAAGGTCCAGAGACCAGCTTGAGGTGAATTGCTTTCTCCCACAAAAAAAGCCATCACACACACACACACACACACACACACACACACACACACACACACACACAGTGTGATAGTCCACATTTTCAACTCTGCTGCTGTTGAAATAGACGTCCGGCACCTTCAATGCCATCGACTTAATCTCACGTTTCCAACGCTGCTTCTGCCACGTGTGTCACACTCCTGAATGCGTCTGGAGCGCCGTCTGAATGCTTGATGTTTCGTCCTTATCTCCTCCACGGTTTACCCGTGCCTTTACCTTTCTGCCACACAGACTGGCTATCCGCCATCTCTCCTGTGAGAATGCATTGTCTGTTTAGTTCGGCCTCCTCCTCTCCTTTTGTTATCCGTGACATTGCTATGGTGCCGTCTCTTGTCTTGCAACACTTCACTTGTAAGTCTTCACTGCATGAACAGCATGAAAGTCAATAAAATCCTACGTATAATTTGGAAGATGAGAAATTAGTTTGCAGTCTTCGGTCCTAATCGTTTGGTCTGTGATAACAGGATTTTGATTGAATTGATTGCTGGCTTTTGATGGAGCTCCTTTCACTCCGGCCCTCACACATTGGTGCATCTATGACCTTTAACATTTTTTAGCTTAACCTTTGGTTGCCTTTTCTCACTTTATTTCCCCATTCCATCCATGCATTTCATATCTGCTGGCTATCACTGCCATTGTTGACCGAGCCTCCCTATGGACTTTGACTGCAGATATCATTGAATGCAGATATCCTCCTTTACAAATCCAAGGGATGTGACCTTGAATACATTTGTCTTCAGAAAGTATTTTCTCAATCCTTATCACATTCATACATAACGCATTTATATTCTCCATGCAGTATGTATGTGTTGTTTATTACTTTCAGATCTCGTCTGCCCTGCCTTTTCTATCTTCTACTTCATCTCTGATTCACCTGCAGCTATTTTACATACATTATACTACATTATGTCATGATATTTAAGGTGCTCGATACAGTTTACGGAGTAGATTTATTTCCTCAACATGGCGATGGCTGAGCTGTCGCCTAGGAGCTAACAGTGCAAACAACACAACAGTGATTACATGGAGGGGTAGCTGATTGCGGGATCTTCCGTGACGATGCCGCGGGTCTGAAAAGCAGTCAGTTGGCCACAATAGAAACATGTAAACAAACTGCAGAGAAGCTCAGATAACAACACACACAGAGGGAGAGAACTTCATTCTCTGCTCAGAGACGTTACTCCTGTATCTATACGTAGTAAACAGCTGGTTACTGCTATATTAACACTCTACATTTGCACCTTTAACATCGTATTCACACTTAACTTATCTTAACTGCAGAATACCATTGTCTCTTGGTCACATGACTGCCAATAGCTGCGTGCCCAATGGGAGAAGGGTCAGAGGAGGGCCCTGCTGCACTTTGGCAGGCACTAGGGGTCAGAGGTCACCCGCTGCCGGCTGGAGCTATATACGAACTTCCACCACTGCCTACGCATTCCTGGACTTGGTTGGCAAGGGCATCCTGGACGTCGCAACACCACCTGGCACGATGATTACAGCAGGCAGTGCTGTTTATCTTTAAAGGACAATGACATTTTTTTTCCTGTTGTCTGTTTTTTTGCTGTTTCCCCCCATATGGGGATCAGTGACCTTCGTGGTCTGGTGGATGTCACTACCATTATTAGACTAATAAGAGTCGTCCCAGCTCATATACAAGCTTCTTGGATCAAAGCCATGGTGTTGGACAAACTACAGCACCCAGATTTAAAGAGTGTGAGACTGGTCTATTCACAGACTGCTTTAAGTTGGGCCAGTGGTGCTCTCAAGGTCAGAGAAGCGAGCTTGTGACCAGGAGGTCATCGGTTCAAACCCTTAGAGCAAGGCTCCTAACCCCAACCGCTCCAGTGAAGATTCTCAGCGGCCAGCAGATCCGACTGTAGTCAAACTGAACAGTTTCCACGTGGGAATGTGTGTAACTGTGTGTAACTGTGTGAATGTGATCAGGGTGTTCTCTGCAAAAGAGAAGCTTCCACTCAGAAAGTAAAAGTAAAAAGACATGATTTACAAGTCAAATTAAGAGAAATGTATGCATTAAAAATAAACAAGGGCCCCAGTTTGACCAGTGTCCTCACTGAAAATAGCCCTACAATATAAAATGAGGTGGTAGATCAGTCTGTGGAGACTGTGCTGCGAGTCAGAGGGGAACCACTTCAAACCCCGAACGGATCAAATAGTGTAGACTGGTAGCTGGAAAGGTACAGTTCATCTCCTGGGCACTACCAATGTGCCCTTGAACAAGGTACCGGACTGCAACTAATACCAGGATGGGTTAAATGCAGAGGACTAATTTCACTTTGACAATAAACGTTCATTCACACTAACAATAAACTATCCATAGCTCCTGGCAAAGACATATTAGACAACCATGGCTGAAACCAGCAGCTGTATAAGTAACACTACTGACAGGAACAAGTGAATCTGATGAATATGAGCGTGTGTGTTTGGTGTACGTGGCAGTGATGAACTCACTTGGCTAGATTAATCGTGGTTTCTTCCTAAAAGGACGTCGCACACACAACTAAGAGGCAAAGTGTTACACAAGATGATGAGCTTTTAGTAGGCCAAGGGCGATGTGCAATTACCCAAAAAGAAATATAATGGGTAGTAATCTTGTTACAATGAGTTGCATGTAGGTGACTCTTTTCATGTGTGTGTCAGACACTCTGCTGTAGTAGTGTTGTATGCAAACGTATTGTGTCTGTTTGTTCAGTGGGTCTCATAATGGGGCTCAGGAGATCATTCCTGAGGGTCGCCACATGGATTTGGGGGGGAAAATAAAATAATATGTTGAAAGTAAAATGACATATTTCAGACTGCAGAACATTTTTTCCGTTATTTGGCCTGTATGGTCGCTGTAATTTGCCTCAGAATAGGTTTTGAGCACACCGAGGTCATGTCCTCTGTATTTTTTTCTGCAGCTTTCTTTTGTTCACTAAGAACAAAGCTGACGAGACTTAAGATCACACACACACAAACACACACACACACACGCACATCAGATCACAGACATCACCTTCATAGACTCATGAGTTTGCTTGCTTGTCCCAGGCTGTTATGTGCTACTTTAAAACTAGCAAATCTGCTACAGCTACAAATCATTGGACCTCGGTATTTAAAAATCCTGGCTGTGCCTGGATTTTGAGTGTAATTGTGTCAAAGTGTGCTTCCACATGAGTTTCTGATGGGATTTCCAGCAGCTCGGGGGTAGAAAATACATTGGATCAGCATCAGAATAAGAAAAGGTATACGTGTACTTTTTCACATACACAATATTGCCAAAAGTATATGAACTTAAGTGACATCCCATTCTTAATCCATAGGGTTTAATAAGACGTCGGTCCACTCTTTGCAGCTATAACAGCTTCAACTCTTCTGGAAGGCTTTCCACAAGGTTTAGGAGGGTGTTTATGGGACTTTTTGACCATTCTTCCAGAAGCGTATTTATGAGGTCACACACTGATGTTGGACAGGAAGGCCTGGCTCTCAGTCTCCACTCTAATTCATCCCAAAGGTGTTCTATCGGGTTGAGGTCAGGACTCTGTGCAGGCCAGTCAAGTTCATCCACTCCAAACTCTCTCCTCCATGTCTTTATGGACCTTGCTTTGTGCACTGGTGCACAGTCATGTTGGAACAGGAAGGGTTCATCCCCAAACTGTTCCACAAAGTTGGGAGCATGGAATAGTCCAACATCTCTTGGTATGCTGAAGCATTCAGAGTTCCTTTCACTGGAACTAAGGGGCCAAGCCCAGCTCCTGAAGAACAACCCCACACCATGATCCCCCTCCACCAAACTTTACACGTGGTACAATGCAGTCAGACGAGTACCGTTGTCCTGGCAACCGCCAAACCCAGACTCCTCCATCAGATTGCCAGATGGAGAAGCGTGATTGGTCCCTCCAGAGAACGTCTCCACTGCTAGAGTCCAGTGGCGGCGTGCTTTACACCACTGCATCTGACGCTTTGCATTGCACTTGCTGATGTATGGCTTGGATGCAGCTGATCGCCATGGAAACCATTCAATGAAGCTCTCTACTGTTCTTGAGCTAATCTGAAGGCCACATGAAGTTTGGAGGTCTGTAGTGATTGACTCTGCAGAAAGTTGGTGACCTCTGTGCACTATGTGCCTCAGCATCTGCTGACCCCGCTCCTTCATTTTACGTGGTCGACCACTTCTTAGCAGAGTTGCTGTTGTTCCCAATCAATTCCACTTTGTTTTAATCACACTGACAGTTGACTGGAATATTTAGGAGTGAGGACATTTCATGACTGGACTTGTTGCACAGGTGGCGTCCTATCACAGTACCACGCTGGAATTCACTGAGCTCTGAGAGCGACCCATTCTTTCACACGGTTGTAGAAACAGTCTGCATGCCTAGGTGCTGCTTTTATACACCTGTGGCCATGGAAATGATTGGAACACCTGATTTAGATTATTTGGATGGGTGAGTGAATACTTTTATAGTGTATGAGGAATTTGCCTCGGTCTTAACAATAATCAGTAAACAATAAACAAAAGGCAAGTACTGCAGTCAAAGAACATAAGTCAAGGTAAATAATATGAGAGAGAGAATTTCCAAAAATAAAAAATAAAATAAAAAGAGACACTCTGTATACATATGCAATAATAATAATAATAATAATAATAATAATAATAATAATAATAATAATAATAATAATTTGCACAATTTTGTGCAGAAGTTTGTGGTTTTGGCCACACCAAGTCACCAGGTTGTCAATCTCTCACCTGCAGGCAGCCTCATCTCCACCAGAGATGAGCCCAATAAGGGTTTCTGTCATCCGCAAACTTCAGGAGCTTGACGGACTGGTGCCTGGAGGTGCAGCTGTTGGTGTACAGGGAGAAGAGATCATCAACTCCCTGGCAGACAGGAGTTGATGGTTAGAGCTTGTCCTGTAGCAAAGTAGGATGATGGTGTTCAAGGCAGAGTTGTATTCCACTACCAGGATCCTGGCGTAGGTTCCTGCTGAGTGCTGGTGCGGGAGGATGACGTGAAGGACCATATTGGCTCTGTAGGTGACCTGCAGGGGGTCCAGGAGAGGGTCCGTGATGGATTTGAGGTGTGACAGGACAAGGCGCTCAAAGGACTTCATGACCCTGGAGGTCAATGCGACTGGTCTGTAGTCTTTGAGTTCTGTGGGCCTTGTTTTTTTGGGGATGGGGCTGATGGTGGAGGATTTTAAAGCAGGCATATCTCCAGCGAGGTGTTAAAAATGTCTGTAAACACTGAAGACAGCTGATAAATGTGGTAATGTGGTGACGAACGACCAACCTGATTACCTTGGGGGGGTCGCCACTCAAAAAGAGACTGTAGAAGAACACTGTTTCAGATGACAGCATACTTGATATGATGCAGTCTGAGGGGAAATTGGCATAGTTCTATTCCTTCTAAGGGTCACACATTCTTGTTTTTTGCTACATTTGTTTTAGAGTTTGAGGAGTTCGTGGTCATTTACATTGTCAAGCGCTAGTGAGAGACCTCAACATCACATTTCGGGGTAATAAGGCTCGTCTCGTCTGCAAGTTCTCGTCCTCTCATTTCTGTTTATTCTGAGGAAAAAAGAACCAACTTTGAGCAGGGACGTTGTTACGCGTTTGCTTTGAGAGGATCATGCTGATAACTGGTGTGAAATCACTGGGCTGTCATCAGTAGAATTTAGATGCCTGCTGTTGCTGGAAGTAATAGAGATGAATTCTCCGTGGCTGAGAATCTATCTTGTTCTTGCCCTGTGAGCCGGGATAAAAGATCTCCCCCCATTATGCGAGTTCACACGCATACATTCACACAAGGGTGTGTTCTCAGGGATTGTTGTGTCATTTTTCAAGTAATAATGGGTTGCTGTACATGGTTGTCAGACAGGACAGGAATTTGCTTTCAAACATGCATGTGAATCCCAAACATCACGCCCACCAGTATCCAGCCACATCAGCGTCGTCCATTATCATCACCATGTATCATGTTCACATAAAAGCTTTGTTGTTTGTGGATATATTAGACATAGACAGTTTCTTTGTTTAAACGAATCATAGATAGTCTGTTATTTGTCATGTATTTTATGTCTCAGTGTCTAAACTAGTCAGCATATTGTTAGTTATAAAGATGTGCTGAATTGGGATTTTTTTTATAGTTTCAAAATAGATTTTCTCTAATAATTGATAAAGGGGGGAAAGTACAAGTTTAAGAGTAATAATAACTGTAAAAGTAACATACTTGGTAAGCTGCAAAAAAATAAATACCCATATAGCGATGTGCAGCACACACATATTCATGCAGTGCACAGCGGCGAAATGTCGAGCTCCTCCTTATGGACTAATGGCTGCTGTCCATCGCTGGAAACCAAAGTGCATCAAATTAGTGTTGCGTCTAGACAGCCTGTCCACATGGATGTGTGTGTCCATAAATTTGACATTAAATACATAGTTAGTATGTGTCTTCCAGATAAATGAGCCTGCAATGTGGGCATTTGTGTGTGTGTGTGTGTGTGTGTGTGTGTGTGTGTGTGTGCGCACGTAATGTCATTTCTCCCTGTGGAACTCGATGTAAAGACACGCCCCTTCATTGTCATTCAGAGGCGCGTGGCAGCAGGTCATTTGACGTCTTATCTGAATAACATAATCAAAGATAGATGAGCTGCCTGTGTGTGTGTCTCTGTGTGTGTGCGTGTGTGTCCTATGCTCTCTGCACTTATGTATTTATTTATACTGTATGTGTGTGTGTGTGTGCCCCTTATGTCTCTGCACCTATGTGTGTGTATGACTGTGTGTGTTTCCAGAGTGAAGTCATGAGGACCTGACCCCGCAGGGACTCACACTGTCTCTCCCCCGCTCATCTGACGCATCACTAAAGGTCTTGGGCAAAGGGATCCACGGGCAGCATATGTGTGTGTGTGTGTGTCTGTGTGTGTGTGCGTGCGTGCGATGTGGATGATGGATTGGGGTCACGGGGGTTGCAGGGTTGCAATGTTGTTGCCAAGACAAACAGCTGCGCTTGTGTCTGGGGCAGGTGTTTCATCGCGACTCAGCACATTGAAATTAGTCAAATCAATACACGCCTTCCGCCTCCATGCATATATGTGCGTCTGCATGTGCATTTCTGTTCTAGATCTGTGCTTTTGTTCGGCACCGTTTAATCACTTCCCTTACCGGGCTAATCGTGATGTATGTGTTTTCACATGTGCAGAAGTGCATGTATGTTGATGCCGTAAAGAGTCTGGAGACACCCACTCCCTCTCCCTATAGTGTACAGTTAGCTCATGATACATTTAAAGAAGCCTGTTGTCTCTGTAGTTTGCTGTGGCCCACCTACACCGAGGTCCATTTTCCTCCCCTAAATGGACCATAGAGAACGGCCCATTCTATCACTTCAGTACACGGGGAGAAAAGGCACTTTTCCCACAATAGTCTCGGTGTGTAGATTATCCACCCTCCGTTGATTTCTGAGCTTTCTGAGAGCCCTGAGGTCTGTCTCAGCTTCCCAGTGTGCGCTGCATTCACTGCGAGCTCCATTCTCACGCTCAACCAACTTTATGTATTCACCCATAGATATAAACACCACTCTCCTGAGTAAAGACTCTTCTTTTGCTCTTTTCCTTTCTGTATTTTCATCCCTGACACTCACACTCTCTGATCCTCTTATTCGTGTCTCTTTTTCTTCCATCAAACACACCACGGAGGAGGAGGAGGTGGAGGTGGAGGTGGAGGAAGTGTGCAGTATTCTTAGTATAAAGGTGTAACTGGGGTCAAGAACTTCTCCAGGTTCCAGACAGCAGACCGAGCCGGCTGGCTGAGGGCCACTCAGTAATCTGTTTCTACCTCATTGTGCTGAGACTGCTGACCACATTCATACAACAGCAGCAGTGTTCAGGGATGAAGTCAACCAAAGATAATTGAATGGGATCGTATCAGTCTGAGAAATCTTCATCAGATCTCTATTTTTACACTTGTGTAGCCTTCTGACATCAGAAAACCTAAAGATGGTGTAATTAGTGACAATATGTGTATGTGATGTATGTGGCTGTAGGGAAACCCGTTAAACTGTCACAGAAGGTGCCGGAGACGACAGACAGACGGCTTGTTAGCCGGCCAAGAGCAAGCAGAAGTACAGCGGCTACATTTGTAGAAGCCTCATGATGAAATACATTTATGACAGGAGGCAAATGGACACGGGTTAGAAATCTGTTCAGAGACCTTCACATTCTTTCTCCATTTATAATCTGCCTTATTAGGGTTTAGAGTACAGGAACCAGATGTACAGTAGAACTGCATTTCGATATGTGGAATGTACTGTAAAGTATCTGAGTTCACAGTTAGAATTTCCTACCCGATATATTCTCAAGAATGGGTCGTAAGGAAACGTACGAAAACGTATCTACCATTTTTTCGTGTTTTATCCTACGAATATCTAAATGACACCAGTGCGCATGCGCGATTCCCTGTAGTGAAAATGGCTAACATTCCTTTCATTCATAGTGGAAATTGCAGCATTTTAAGGCCGTTTTGGCATTAAAGTACGTTTTGATGACATTCCTAGCGAAAAATCTGCAATTTGTTCTCATATTATTCCTTCAGTGAATTCGTTTGTTAGTTAGGGTTAGGGTAAAGGTTAGATAAATGCTACCTAGGAGGAGCCATGGATCGAACCATCAATTTTGTGGTTGCCAACACAACCACTCTACCTCCTGAGCTAAACCCCCTGAGGATTAGGGTTAGGGCTAGGTTTAGGTCTGATGCTCTCTAATAACCAGCATAAAGCATCTTGGTCACGTGACCACGGCTTTGTGGCATACGTAGGAAAGCATACGAAAATATTGTGCTTTACTTTTCATACTTTTTAGTACGAAAGCTGAATGAGAGCAGCCTGAATCTCCACAACCTCCAACCATCTTCCTTGTGAGTTTCGAATAGTGCAAGACAATGCAATCAACCATAAAGACCAACACAACAACAAATCCACATTACTGATGTTGCTATGGCAACATATGAACCTCATGGCAAAGTTCAGAGAGCCATGAGCAGAATACCAGATGAGCTTAGACAACCCCAACTTTTATATTGGCTGAAAGTTGGGGTTGTCTAAGTTCATCATATGCACATCCACAGTGCAATGCAACCAGGTATCTGTGTGTGTGGTTTAAACATTACAATACATATGTCACACCAAAACACATCTGCCAAAAGCCACAGTGGGTAAAATGTGATAGGTTAAAAATACATCACCAGTCACTCAAAGTTCCAACAATGGAGCAGTCTTGCTGTGTCCCTGAATCTTTTTTTACCCGCCCAGTTTTTTCTCCCCACTTTGAATACGTTTTTTTGGAGTATTTTCATGGTTGCAATCTATTCACATGAACAGGTTTCTCTTTCCGATTCTTTGCACTGTTCAACTCCACCTCGAGGTCAGAAAGTTGTTCTCCCTCAACTTCAGCTAGCTATTTAAATGTATTACCCAACAATTACACATTAAAGATTCATGTCTGACCGAGGATGGACCAGTCATTCCTTATTTGACTCTTTTCAAAACTGTCCCAGCACTTGAACCAGCAATTATGCAATGTACAATAGCAAGGAAGCAATTAGTCCACCAACACAATTTACAATGACATTAGTTACAAACTCACAATTGGTACTTTGAGTCATCACAATGATTTATCTTGATTCGAATAGAGAACCTTTAGCCCTTCATATCCAAATGAACAACAAACACGTTGTTAAACAGCTCCAATCACTCTGTTTCTTGCCATTTCCTTCTCCCTTCTGTTCCCCTCATCTCTCTCACACATTAGCAGGCTGTTGCAGTAAACTGTTGAAATGGTGATTGTAATACAATCAAGAAGTCTTTTCATGAGCAGCAGACAAAAAGCTTCTTGAACATGAACTCCGAACCTGAAAAAGGCATCAAAGTCACACCAGCATACTTGGAAACAGTGGAAGGCAGAAAAGGCCTTCACTCACACATAGCAGCTGGAAGTGGAGAGTGGAATGCATTGATGGTCCGCTGTTCAGGGAGCCAACGGAGGCATGTGAGGCCAGCTCACGCTCAGAACGTCACAGAGCTGCTGGGTTTAATCTGCCCGGACTAAACCAGACTCACCCAGGCCAGACCAAATCTCCCCCGCGTCCTCCGTCAGCACATTTCTGCTTCTGTGGCATCGGTCCAGCTGTGACCTTTGCGGCTAGGGGTGCTGCCTCTAGTGGCACACACACACACACAAATGCACATCAGTACAAAAACAGTGAGAGCTCGTACTCTAAATTCGTATCTCCATCCGGATCCACAAATGACAACAATGAGCCACAGTAAGGGAGCTTTAATTGTCCACAGATATGATTGTGTTACCCTTGGAATAAGATTCTTCTATAAGGTTGAAATCATGGGACAGGGGTGCAATGCAACCTTAGCTACGGTCTCCTGTGAACAATGAAATAGATAGTGTATATGCTGCTGTGCTGGACTGTGAATCTTGAATATACTACGGGTTCTTTATGTGCTCTGCTCATGAAAGGTACTGTTGTGTGATTTAGAAATAAAGCTGCTGATCCTCTCTGCCATGATACTACACAGCTCTGCTCCCCCCCTGAAGGTCGTAAAGGAAACACAGAGCAGGTGATGTTTAGGCCACAGAATTGGACACTTCAATAGTAAAGGCGTAATCACATTTGATAGATTGGCATCTGTTGAAGTTAATTACATAACACCTCTGGGAACAAATGGCATTGGACGACGCTGTGATAGCTGTGGAGGAATCCCGACCCGGAGATCAGAACTGATGCCATCGCAGGAAACAGGATTAGAATCTGGAATGCGTGTCGATAAATAGAGCAGAAACCAACGACACATATTCAACACTTTTCGTCTTCCTGTTGAACACATGCTGGCCTGTTTATGGAAACATTAGTTGCTACAGCTCATTAAAAGCTCATTTTACAAGGATGATGTGATGTTTATGTGTGCCACTCCTCGTTTGTTTTAGTTTGCTCCTTATTTATTCTTTCTACAAACAATTTTAATTCAATTATGTAGATGCTGTTGTCACTTACAGTAACAGAAGCAGCAAAGTGTATTTCTGCCCTCCCAGATGCTCCCAGCACACTGTGGCTTCATTAGAGGAACAACTATCTCAGCTTTTTAACTGTTATTTTTGCTTTTTTTTAAAAACTCTCAATGTCATTTTGGTCGTTGCATTTAACTTTACCATTCCCTTATGACCTCTTCACTAGTCTGCTGGAAGCAACACAGTCAAAATACAGTGCCTCCTTATATGGGCGTGGCTTATGCTAATAGCTGAGCAGCCAGTCAGTCTATGATTGATTGGCATTCACAAGCATACACACGTGCTGCTGGTTTTTAGTTTAGTTTTTATATGTAAATATACTCACAGACCTACTACTGTTTCATGAATAAGACCCCGTGCTGGTAAGACCAGAGGGGCATGATGTCATATCAAGCTACTGCTTCATGTGCTCCTTTTTTAGGGGAAAGGAAAGTAACATAAATCCTACCAACCTGTTGTCGTTCAAGCTTGTGGCATTTAAACTAAGACGGAGATGGTCAAACCTGTATCCTCGGACTTGGGTCAGGCCCAACCAGGTGTTGTCTACAACTCAAAGCTCTCCTTCTAAAACTCCTTTAAATCAGTGTGTTCTGCTCATTAAGTTGGTGGGTTTTTCATATTCATCTTAATTTAATAGACAACAGTTTGATCAAATCCTGATACTGCCTGCAGACTTTGTTTGTAGCTGAGCTGGAACAGTTACTATTTCTGGTCTTCACTGAATCCCCCTTCTTTGACCTTCTCCGTTGTCCCTTTGCTTCCCCTCCAGCTGCTTCAGAAGACGCTTCATATCTGCCGTATCCTCAGGAGAGTCAGAGAGAGAGCACTGCTATCAGTCAGATCTGACAAGCTATACACAACAATTAACTTAATATAAACATACTGTCTTTGGAAATTGAATGCTTCAGTGGAATGTCAGTTTCAAGCCTCAGAATAATTAGCATCAGTGTGTGTTTGTGCGATTGCACACTAGCTAACCCAGCTAATCAACTAGCTATCCCAGCTAACCAACTAGCTAACCCAGCTAACTAGCATGCTGTAGCTGACAACAACCAGTGCCACAACTTTCTGGGAAGGGTAAAACTAAAAAATAAATTCTGTTCCAGCTGTTTGGATCACAGGGCGTACTGAAAGGACGTCGCATACTGAGCATATGTTGAATCAGCATGCTGTTTGTGATTAACTATATCCTTACAAAATAAGATTAAAGTGACTTGGCTTATATACATGATTTGGAAATGTCTGTCGTCTCCTAGAGGGATCACAAAGCACACTGGCAGACTGCATGCTGATACCCACCCCTAGAAAACATGTAGCATCCAGGGGATTTGAACAAAATAAGCAATATGGGAGAGCAGCAGAGCGGCTGGCAGGCCCTGAGTAAACACTTCAACAGCAAACTTCACCTCCACATTCACTGACATCCATCATGCGAAGGTAATAGTGTTGTCAGACAGGACACAGTGACAGTGGCGAGCTGAGCTCCGAACACCCTCATCTGAAGATTAGACCTCCACGTAGAGAGAGAGAGTCTCTCTGTGAGCGAGCCAGCACACACCGAGATCACGGTCATTACCTTGAATGTTCAGAACCCAAGTGGAACTACAGTCCAGGGTCAAGTGGATGAACAAACACGGCCTGGTATTTCTCCTTCAATTAAAGAGTGATCCGATCAACATTTGTTGAATATGTTTGAAGATACAAAGAGAAAAAGGCTCATTTTTGTAATGGTTTGTCAGAACGCCCAGTCTGTCAAACATTTACCATTAAACAGTTTTTCTCCTCTCAGCTCAGAGACCTTACATGGCATTTTTGCAAAATAACAGCACACACACACACACACGCACACACACACACACACACACACACACACACACACACACACACAGGTTAAGAGACACAGGCACACACTTGCTGTCTCAGCAGTTTTAGTTATGAGGTAATCTTGCCTGCTCCAATAAGACTCACTCAGTGGCCCGATCAGAGTTTGGAACCTTCAGAGTGAAGACTTTTCTGGAAAGTAAAGGACTGTTTGAGGGTCCAGATTTGGTTTTAATCTGATGACTCTTTTCTCACTGTATTGATTTTGGAGTGTCAAGTGAGAACCCAAAGCAGCTGCAGGATTGGAGAAAGGTATAAGAAGCTAAGGATTTCCCCCCCAGAGGATGATATTGTATTAAAGAAATACAATAGTAATTGATGAATAATTATAGTTACTTTTGCACTGGTTGAAATTAAATAATCTCAGATCTGATTCCTGCAGTGTAGGAGTGGAGAGTCAGTTATGGCTTTCAGTGCGTCGGACCTTCAGGGTTTTAGCTGTGATGGTTGAGGCAAGGGGCTAGGGCATGCATTATGTAATTTATGTTTTTATTCATGTTTTTTAAGGTGTCCTTGGGTGTCCTGAAAGCAAATGAAATGTATTATTATTATTATTATTACGTTAATAAGAGTCCTCACAAAAATAGAAGTACAAGTGCGTGCATGCAATTTTCTTTCTAAATGAGAAGAATTGCCAAGGTTGTCCAAGGAAGATGAATCTGTGTACATTTACAAGGGTTTATCACAGTCCAGCACCAGCTAATGTGGGCATGTGTACAGTGATACAGCTCTGTCTTTCATGTCTTTCATTTTTATGAAAGTGGTCAAAGTTAACCTTCCATGGCAACTTAAATGTTCAGAAGAATTTCTCACACTTTCCGTCACAAAATCAAAACGTCTGAGGGTTGCAAATCTAACAGTGGTGTTTGCGTAGCTTAAAGCAAAAGGAAGCTGTGTTTGTTGGTGCATGTGTTCAATAAAAGAATTGGACAACTCGATTAAGTCTAGTTTAGAGTGAAGACATGGTCTAATGAGGGATATTGGTTTTAGTGTGCTCAACAAAAACAATGGCATCATATGATCGGAGCCAAGTGTGTTATACATGGACTGAATTATCACACTGAATTATACATTAAGCATATGAAATGAAGCATTTATCTTCTCAGTTGTCATGTTGGCTGTGCAGGTATTGTAAAAGGGCTGCAGATTCGATTCCAGCAGATTGTAGAGCTAAAGACGTAGGAGAGCTGATGAATGCGGGTCAAGTCATCGGCCGTTGAACGCCATGTGGGTTATGGATTCATCTCTGCAGTAACACAGTTCGGATAGAGGACGCTTTCCTTTGGCCTCCGTTACTCTACTTCACATCATATGTCTGTCTCCGCCACCTGTCTTTTCATTCTCTCCTGCTCCTATTGTGGTCTCTTCATCTCCTTTTGTCTAATTACCTCTTTCATTCAGTCAGTCACTCACCCACACCCTCCCGTGTTTCTCCGGCTGCTTGGCTGTCATCGCTCTGTCGCCTGAATTTCGGGGGGCCTGTGTTTGAAAGGAATGCAGCCGAGCAGCAGTGGAGGCAGCCTGGCCGCGGTCCAGGTCCTGATGCATGGGCTGTTTGGGGGGATTCTGATGTCAGACCCCACAAAGGTCATAAAACGGAAAGATAGATGCCGTGCTGACTTTCTGCACAGCAATCAGTTATGACCAGAGGGGGAAGTGTGTGTGTGTGTGTGTGTGTCTGTGAGCTCCAGCATGTGTGCTCAAGTGTGAGCTAGTGAATATGTTTGTCTTTTCATCTGCACTCATTTAATGGTTCATCGGGGAGGAATAGGCATTAACCATCAGAGCGGAAAGTTTATTGGATATGACACACACATCCAAACAGATACGGTACATGCATGCACACACACACACACACACACTGTTGAGCTTCTGTGCGCGGCTTGCTATTGGCCTACATTTCAAAAACAATAATACAAGCCTTGGGATGAGTTGCCAGGGGGCAGCTGGAGCCGCGGCAGGTTGAGCGTGCCTAATGAAAACTTAATACTCATTGGCAGGGGTTGCCACCGCGCTCCTCCCAGAGGATTTAAGATCAGGCCAACATCAAGCCAATGTCAAGATGTGTGCAGCCCAGAGTCAAAAGCCTGGCAGTGGATCCCTGCGTTTCTAGGTACACAGAGAGAGAGCGTGAGAGAGAGAGAGAGAGAGAGAGAGACGGAGGGAATCTGCAAAATAGATCTGAACCGGCTCAGAGACGTCACCCTCCTTCACCAGCAACAACATTCCTCACAGAGGCTTATACTGCACGCTGCGTCTTATCCCCATGAGCCATAAAATCCGGAGATTGGCGCTTGGATCTGGAATTTTGAGCGCAAAATGACTCCCTAGGAATGAGGTCCAGCAGTGCAGACAGCGAGCGAGAGAGAGTGAGAGAGAGAGGGTGATACATGCTGTTCAAACACACATTTGTACAGGAAGCATTGGGGAGGGAGACTGCAGCATGTTGAATCTCAGTGGGAACATTCTCGCTGCTCACACAGTCTGAAGAACGTGTTGAATGTACGTTGGCCTGATGCTGTCTGGATAAGGTCTGCCTGCAGTAATTCAAACCAGAGAGTGAGACAGCGGATATGAGGGGCTCTTGTTGTATTTGAGATGATATCCCTATGTAATGATCTCCCTTCTGATCAGCAGAACGGAGAGGAGATGCAGAGAGGAAAGGAGCCAGGGGCTGCTGGGAAACAGAGGAGAAGCACTTGGAAGAACGAGGCCTTTGAGGAGCAGAACAGATGCAGCGCTGGAAGTCTTTGTGCTTCCCAGAACCTCGTTCTCTCCTCATCCTTGTAGAGTTCACACAGCGGGTCCACTTCATACATGTGTCCTGTTTCTGACACATCAGAGAAACGTTGCTGTTCAATGGATCTCAAGATTTTGTCCAGTTATTTATGGTGTTCTACTTCCAACATGTGCCTAATGATGAACAGACCGAATAAATAACCTGTGTGATTACTTAGGTTTTACATTTTATATTAAATTATATATATATATATATATATATATATATATATATATATATATATATATATATATATATATATTTATATATATTTATATTTATATATTAAATGTATTGGATTGTGCACATTGATCCTTGTATCGTTTGTTGCTGCAGCCTTGAAGTCGGAATCATTTGCAAATGTCTTGTCTCTAATAGCGCCAAACAAATGTTAAGAACTAATACATTCCACCTGGGTAATTGTGACACATAATGTAATCATTGCATCTGGTCAAAAGTGATTACTGATGCATTTAAATAGGAATAAACAGAGCTTTGTGTCTGAGCAGCGGTTATGTATTGCAGAAATAACAGAAATACATGTGAAAAAAGTTAAATATACCAGACCAGGCAAGAGACAAAGACAATTTAAAAAAATATATACACAGTAAGCATTTGATATCAAATATTTGTCACAATAAAAACACGACATACAGTGCAGGCCATATCCTCTCACAACAGTGTCAATGTGTCCCTAGTCAGCTGTGTTACATTAATTTAGGGGCCCCTTATTTTCCAATGTAGCTCCTATCCATTGCTCAACTTTAAAATGGTCTGTTCATAAATGGGATGGTATCTTTCATATCCCAGTGCCTGAGAACAATCCTAGCTGCAGTAAGGGCCGTTCTCCACCAGGAGTCTGCTGAGTCGGTAAATTCAACCCTCTGTTATTATTCCCAGTATACAGAGCACAGGGCTCCGGAGCAATCCTGTCCTAAGTGTCCCATTAGTTCCATGTCATTTGGCACTCAAATGCCCCTCTATACTCTAGACTCTCCAGACTTTATCTGATGCCTGGAGGTTTAGTCTCGCCATCTTAAAAGGGGACCAATCACACCTGTAGATGATCCTATATATCATTATGTCCCTTGATGTCGTACACCAGGACCCATCTCCACCTTGTAGATCTCCAGCTTCGCAGAGAGAGAGTAAACACCTACATGCCCCGCCCCTTGGCCAACCAATCACCCTCTAGTTCCTGTATTACTGTTTGAGGTATTAGTGGACATAGATATTATGAAGTTTCTTAATTGAAGGCATTTTTAGGGACTTTGTTTATCCACCATCTGCTCACATGGTGGTTATGTATGCTTTACGTTAAAGTTTTGTATCAAATACAACAGCACAATCTATTGAAGTAAGTTGTTTTTTTTTATTTTCAAAGTGGAAGGTGTTTTAAATATTCCAGCAGAGCAGTTTATTCTTCACCAGTGCTGCTGTTTGTTTGTTCTTCTGCATTGACTTTGCCTTCTCGCTGCTTTGTTGTGCGGGGTTGAAGGTGAACGGCTTAAAGGACGTTTGAAGAGAGAGATTGTTCCGTTTGTCACATCTCCGCTCTCTCACCGAGACGCATCTGCGTTTCTAGACGTCTGAAGCAGCGGACAACGAAATGCACGTTGGTTTTATCGCAGTGCATCATGGGAATTCATCCAGCAGTTATCGGAGCCTTGGAGCTTGAGGACCACCCAGAGGCTCACCAGCAGAACCGCTTCCAAACAGCTCAGCAGTGTTCTGAAATGACTTCTTGCTCGCTGCCTGCAAAAACTTTACAGCAAACACTGCATTGTGTGTGTGTGTGTGTGTGTGTGTGTGTGTGTGTGTGTGTGTGTATGTGTGTGTGTGTGTGCGTGTGTATTTTCTGTTTATAATGGTTATACTCAACCAAACACTCTGACTGTTCTGAGGAATGACATAGCTGAGTCGTGCCACGGACGGATGCCAACAACAAGGGTTCTACCAGCTGTTTGGAGTGCAGTCCAAGAAAATCAGGATGATGCAGATAAAACATTTCCCCAGTGTCATTAAGGATTGTGTGTCTTTTTTCTGCCACTCCAAGAAGACGTTAAGAGGTTTAGCCAACAAAGTCTGTAGCTGAATCTAATGAGTTGGCTCTTTCCCTCACTGTGTCTAAGCTCCAGGAGCACTGGAAGAGCTTCAGAGAGAAAGTGGACCACGTATCTTCAGGATCCTCGTGCCACTGCACCAGAGAGCCCCCTAGACCCCAGCAGAGGTAACTGAAACCTCCAGCTGGACCAGGGGATAAAAACACATACGTATGTGTTAACCTGCAGAAATGGAACAATATATGTGTTGTTTATGTATAGCATGCTGCTATAATGAATGTGGACATGTTCTAAAGTCCAAAGAAAACCCTGTCTGTATGAGTCTGGCCCAATCCCAATGTCCCCCCTAAACCCTGAACTCTCACAGACTTAACTGACGTCCCCTGGTAAATGGTTCAGTGTGAGAGGCTGTGAGGGCTTGTAATGGTAGGAATACACTTTGTTTTTTACAGCGTGAGCTGAACTTCTTCCAGGATCTTATCATCCCAGATGAGACGTAATTATTAAATCATTTATTTACTTGTTTTAGGTAAAGCAGCTTCAATAGGCAAAATTAAAATACATGGTTGATGAATAAACCAGGTGTGTAGCCTATGATGACATTCCAATGATTTTAAGTGTTTTATGTTCCATATTACATCTTTAATGTTAATGTTTCTGTGTAAGTTTGATATGCCACACGTGTGCCGTCCTCTTTGTTTACATGTTTTTATGAATTCATCCGACTTCCACTGGAAGCCCTGTGTTTAACATCACAACTGTGGGGAATTAAGGCAAAATCTGCATCGATGTGACTTACAGAAAGTCGGCATGAAGGGCTCAAAAGGTGTGAGAAAGAGTGCTCGTGCACCTGACAATTTGACAGTGGGACGAACCTGAACCCTCAGGGACTTCACAGGAATACGCATCAAAGTCTGTGAGTGGTGAGCATTGAGATCGGGCCTGCACCTGTATTCATCCTCTCTCTGAAAAAGCCAAGTCTGCTCTTGATATGAAAATATGGTGTGCATTTACAATGTTGTTCTCAAGCCATGAATGCTCTATTCTTAAGACCCTGCATGTGTCATAGGAAGGAGAGCCAAACATAAATGGCTTGTTGAAGCCCACAAAAAAGGGACTGGCTTGTCCCATTTCACTGTTTGTAGTTTGGAAGGCATTCAGATATCCAGATGTATCAGCACAAGCACTGAAAAAGGGACTCTTTTCATCTATCAACCTCTATTACTCTGCTGTTTTCTAAATTCCATTTGTATCATTATCAGCTGTGCTTTGTCTACCCATCATAAATATATCTTCCATATTTCCAGTATTTGGACCTAGTCATTTTCCGAAGCAGTAGTTTCCATCAACCTGTTGCTTCACTTGAGTAACTTTGCATTTGGAAAATGCAGAATACTGTGAACTTGACCTTAAGATGGACAAATCTGTCAACAGACCACGCTCCATAGAGCAATCGCCCATAATAATCCATGATTTGTATTGATTCTGGAAGAGTTAAGATAAGCACCGTTACTGTAAACCCAACCACGTGTCCTTGATTTACCGTGAAGCTTGATTAGCTTTGACACATGGCCTTGCATGTGAAAGGAAATGATAAAAAAAAAATGATGAGTCTCATTTAACAGTTAATTACCTTTTCCACCGAAGAAAGGGAATGATTTCATGAGATATTTCGTAATATCCAGGAGATGTCAAGATGAGTAGAGATGGAAAAGTAAAGTTGGACTGTCTCTCTTCCAGAAAAAAAGTTTGAGTCCAGGAAAACAGCAAACTTTTGCTTCCAGGTTTTAAAAAAAGACTGTATAGACAGACATGATGGAGTTCACACACACACACACACACACACACACGGCCAGGCTTGCACAACATGGGCAGTGTTGTGTTGAAGTAGATATGAGGCCAGACATGCTGGCACATTATCATACACATAGTCCTTGCAGCAGAGAAGTTTTGCATAAAGAATGCACAATAACAATAGGCAATAAAGGCATGTGGAAAAATGTATTTATCTTGCTCTGACATTTACTTCAGACGGGGGAGTTCTACCAATATTATTCTTTCTCAGACACAAACACGCACACATATACAAAGGGAAGAATTTCATATTTGGGGGCTGAACAAAGTCATCTATCTTCCCTGTGTGATGCTGCAGCTTTGTAGCACTTCCAAGGTCTGAGTCACATTGAGAATCCCATGCAGACAGGGCAACACCTTGTATGCAGCATGATAGGGGAGGAGAACGGCCATTTGTCCTTGTCAAATATACGCAGGCAAACACACACACATACGTGGACTGGTATGAAAAATATCTTGTCAGCAAACATGCAAACACAGACGTTCCGCCGCACGGCGATGCTTCACAAAGTGAGATGGGATCGTAGATCACAGGAAGCACTGCTGGATGTAAATAAGGACTGACATGCGAGTCATGCCTTATGCATGTTGTCTGGCTGTAACTTGCATTAACGAGACGTGGTACAGCACGGATCACAACGCATTAACTCTGCTGGGCATTCAGTGCTCCGGACAGGCTCATCTCCACCCAACAAGATTGGCTTAAGAACAGACCTCATGAATCGTCGGCACAAAAATCAATGAGGTTGTCAGAGATGGGGAGCTGTAATTTAGATCTGACTTTGTTTCGTTCTGTGGTGGGAAAAAATGAAGCAGACTCATTTGAGGAGTCCTGCCTCAAGGCTGAACACATTGATTCAATAGAGGTTAATATTAATGTCAATGGGGCAAGTGGTTGTGTGTGAGGGATCAGATCAGTGTAGGTGTAGATGTGGATGCTTGTCCACGTCCACACGTCCACTTTGTGCCTCATTGCCACGAGCTGGTTCAGCTCTTACTCACTGATCTCTGACTGACAGCCTGGTGAGAACATGACTCGGAGGACATTATTCTCCTCAGGGAACTACATTACCCACAACAGTGCAGTGTGCAGATGGAGGTTCTGGCGGTTGGGTGCTGGATCAAACCGACTTGAAGAACAAATGGAGACATGATGTTGCTCACTGGATCCAAGCTCCCGATCACTGTTTGCTGTTTTAAAGGGATACTTCACCCGTTTGCATGAAGCTTTGTGTCGTTAGAAACCCGGTAGTATTTTTGAATGGTCTTACATCATTTTCTCATTTCCCCAGAGACGGAGATCTCTGTGTTTCTATTCTGAAAAAGAGCCTCCGATGATGTAAATATCGCCATTTTGCATCATTGGAGGCTGCTTTGGTTAGAGGGGGTGAGACTACAACACTAGTTCCTCATGTTTTCAACCTACCCACTGAGACTACAGACCTATTACAGACCAGTGGTGGGACCCACTGAGACTACAGACCTATTACAGACCAGTGGTGGGACCCACTGAGACTACAGACCTATTACAGACCAGTGGTGGGACCCACTGAGACTACAGACCTATTACAGACCAGTGGTGGGACCCACTGGAACTACAGACCTATTACAGACCAGTGGTGGGACCCACTGAGACTACAGACCTATTACAGACCAGTGGTGGGACCCACTGAAACTACAGACCTATTACAGCGAGTGGTGGGACCCACTGAGGCTACAGACCTGTTACAGACTAGTGGTGGGACCCACTGAGTCTACAGACCTGTTACAGACTAGTGGTGGGACCCACTGAGACTACAGACCTATTACAGACCAGTGGTGGGACCCACTGAAACTACAGACCTATTACAGCGAGTGGTTGGACAAACTGAGACTACAGACCTGTTACAGACTAGTGGTGGGACCCACTGAGACTACAGACCTATTACATACCAGTGGTGGGACCCACTGAAACTACAGACCCATTACAGCGAGTGGTGGGACCCACTGAGGCTACAGACCTGTTACAGACTAGTGGCGGGACCCACTGAGACTACAGACCTGTTACAGACTAGTGGTGGGACCCACTGAGACTACAGACCTGTTACAGACTAGTGGTGGGACCTCACTTGCAGAAACTAAAAGCAACATCCGCCATCTTGCCTGGAAGCTACGCTAACAGGCGCTGTGGAGAAAGCTGAGAAGCAACGATAATGGCAGAAGGTACTCAAACTGATATGGAAGAAGGGGATTTCGAAGGTCTTGTGGGAGTGGCCTGTGGAGCTGTGCATTATGGGAGTTGTCTTCTATCCACATACGCCAAAAAGTCACTGTCTAACTTTTCTCGGTCAAGAAGGCATCAAAATTGAAATTTATTTTACATTGCGACTACATAGACTACTTTCAATCCAGATTCATGTTTCCACCGGGGAAGTATTCCTTTAACCAACACGGTCTTCATCAGGCAAGTAAAGATGTAACATTTCAGTAAAGCTTGAATTCACCAGGCAAATATATTTGTTAACAATTGTCACATCGAGACAGCTTTCCCAGACAAAGCTTTTTTTTTTAAATCTGGTGTTAAAATCAAACCAACACTCCACTAGCTTTCATGTGCTGATGTCAAAGCTTGGTGTAAACCCGGCTCGTAACTGTCAATACCATTTCTCCTCGAATCACTTGGGGACATGTTAAGGTTTTTTTTTCAGAATCTAAAAGGAGAAACTGCTGTTTGTTTTATGATAGCTTTACACAATCATTTCTGGGGGATGATAACAACAACTAGAAAAACAAGCAGGAGGATATTTGAATAATAGGCAGCATTATTGGAATCTGTAGAAGACATATTTGACCAATCATTCACTGTAATCCTCGAGCACTTTCTCTTCCCCCACTTCATCACTCCCCCGAGTTCTCTTACCCCTGCATTTTTTGTTCCCGACCATTCTTTATGTTTTGTTTCATTTCTAACAGACTATTTGAACACCGAGGCACTGAGTGTAATGTTGAGTTCAGGAGCAGCTTTTCCTGCCAGTGAGGTTCTGGTTTAACAGCCCTTCTGACCCACCTTCTCTCCATCCTTTAGCTCTGTCCACCTCGTCCTTTACTCTCTTCCACTATGGGTGTAAATACTGTACAGTGAAGCATTAACAGTTTGTGAAATTCAGATGCCCTACAGATTTCTTTCTGAGATTGTCTTATTGTTTTATATTTTCTGTATCATTGTAAATGATTATTGCCAGAAGAAGAGTTTGCAAAACAGCGAAATATCTTGCAACTGAGATTATATCACATCGTTGGACTGCTCCTCTACCCCAGTCCAACCGATGTGATGTATCAGTTGGACCCCCTACTTACGCTCCAGTTCCTCATCCGGTATTCTGTGAAACTAGTCGTCAGGACAACGACTCTTGGTCTTCGTAGTATTCCTTCCAAGTCCGTTTTCCACTGTTTGCACCCTTATGTTCGTTTCATCCTCCTCTGTTCCGCTTCACCTGCTTCCAGGAGTGAGATGGTCTTTTTTTTCCTGGATTCGCCAGCCTGTCTTCCCTCAATCACCTGGTTCCTCTGGTTCCTCTGTCACACCATCCACATTCTTCTGTTTGACGCTTGAGTTTAGCGTTTTTAAACGTAACAAGTCTTGCTATGGACATCCCAGAATGGTATCTTACTGTAAGATTGTACAACATGTATAAGAAGTACATTTGTACTTTGAGATATAAGATACAAGATATATTCCACCCTTACTTAGTTAAAAGTACTTGACTTAAAATGATGTAAAAGTTAAGAAAGGTAAGAGTGTTTCTATGTGATTAGAACATCAGTATTCCTTCTACCTCTGCTGTTATCAAATATTCATATTGCGTTTGTGCTTATCCCCTTAGGCGTGTGTTTGCATTATACACGTTTGTGTCAAATAGCAAATGAATGTGACTGAATATGAATAGAGGTGAAATCGTGACTCGCTTTATTTGGTGACTTGAAGACAGCAGGTTAAAAAACAGTGTAAATCAAGTTTATGTACAAAATGTGTGTGAAGATTTAGTCAGAAATATTCATGAGGCCAGATCTCATTTTCAGTCTCTCCAGTCACTTCTCCTCGTTCCCTCCCAGATATTCCCTCAGTGACCTCTGACCCAAGCCAGTCGTTTCCCCTTCCATTGATCCTTCCTCTTTATCCCCTTCATCTTAAAAACCTGAGCGTTACCCCTTTCTAAATGACACTTTCTCTTCTGATCTCTTCATCCACCTATCAACTCTCACCGAGGCTTCGGATGTGTCTGGCTGTACCACCATGCTGCAGGTACTAATAACAGACACACTGCTCTGCCTTAATGAAATACGCTTCTTTCAAATGTTCCAAGTCATTCACTTGTTCAATAGTTTGCTGTGAAATGAATTTCGTTTAAGAGAGCCAATATCACATTATCGTATCGTTTGTCTCTCGTTCACAGGGAACGACATCATCCCATGTGACTCGTAGCTGATCCCTGCTGCTCTCTACAGAGATGAGAACAGTCAGATGTTTAGCTTCCATAATTGGTTTTGAATGCAGTGTTTGTTTGATTTATCTTCCTTCTCATCTGCTGAGAGCTGCACATGTGTACAACCTGTTTGCGGATGGTGAAATGTTTGCCAGGTAGATTGATTGATTGATTTGTTATGAACATATTGATATTGGATCGTTACTATGTATCAGCCAATGTTCAAGTTTAGGGACCGGAATCAGTATCATAAAGGAAGCGCCACTGTATTAAAAAATAAATAAAACGGAGCCGAGAGAGGGTGGCAATATTCAGGGAAACAAAGTTGCAGATTTGCTCATTTATTACGATGCTAACAACCGGCATCTATGCTGGCTAACTTCCCCATGAATGTAGGCATTCCAATGTATGTATTCATTTTTATTTTTCTTATTAATACATAACAACATGTGACAACGCAAGGTCCTTAGGATGACAGCTGTTGGTGGTTATTGTTGGTTTTACTATTATATGAGTTCAAATTGTCATCTTATGGGTGTTTATTGATCGGGTGGTTGGGCTAAGATGCTAGCTGTAGCTTTCGCTTGTTGTCATAGCAATAACAAACATCAGGTCTAGCAACTTGTTTACATCACCTTAAGGACCTTAACGAGGCTTTGTCACACGTTGTGTATTGCAAATTTGTTACTTTATAAACTTGCAAATTTGCAAGTTTCTTTCTCAGAGTATTGCCCCCCTCGGCTCGTTTTTTTTTTTTGCTACAGCGGCCCTTATACGCGTCCTAGGTATCAGAACAACTTTATTAATTTCATAAAATAAGGTTTTATGATGGGCAACGTGAGCTGGTGGTTTGCACTCTTCACCTCTTTAAAAAGCCAAGTGAATGAGAAGCATTGCATTTAAGTTCTGTTGGCACGGTCATGTGTATCTTTTGGTCTATGTTTCCACTTTGTACCCTTCTGTCCCCGTTGTCACCCCGGCCCCGTTTCATCCTCCAGACCAGGCGAGATGAAAGCCTGCAACGGCTACAGAGATGACAGCCGATGCCGTTCAGCTGCAGGACGGAGGAGACGGGGATCATCAAGTCTTCTCTCCATCACACCCATGCTGCATATACAGGTAGTACAGCCTGCACTCATGAACAAATCACAGGTTCTTTCCTCTCCTTTGGGGGGAAAGTTAGAAAACATTGAACATGTTGTTTCCCAGCTCGTAGCGAGGAGCAGAAACAGGGAAGGCAGAGGAGTTGGCCTCATCCTAAACCTCGGCAGAGTTTGCATTCCTAAACTAAATATGTCATGAGAGGCCAGCGAGGTCTCAGCCAACAAACGCAGGCTGCTTTTGTCTGAACGTGGAGGACGAGTCCAGTATCTGCAGCCTGGTTCATTTTGTTAAAATGATCCAAAATATACTCAACCAATAAAAACAATTATCAATAGATTAACAACAGTTACTAATAACATGATACAGTGTTTGCCTGCTCATGTGTGAACTCATGGAGCTTATCTCACTTTTCCGCTGATTTCTGCCAATAAAACCAGTGAGTAATGGTGGTCTCTGAGGCAAGATGGTCTTATTAAGTGAGGGCAGGCAGCCTCTGAAGACCACTTCATCCTGGGCTGCTTTGGATCACCTAGAAACCCAGAAATGGCACACATAAGAGAGAGTCAAATATTAAGAAGGGAAATCAGGATGATTTGGAAGTATGTGTGTTAATTAAGGTAATAAAAGCAGCATGAGTGGTGGTGTGCAGTGCACATAGAGTAAATTATGTGTATTGCTGATAATAAATACAAGCTAGCAAGCTTTTAAATGTAACATTGCAGCGTGCTGTTTGTCAAAATGAAAAAGTGCAAGCAGGGACGTTGTTCGGCCTATCTTAGGGGGCTGGAGCTACTCTAAATTGTTCCCAAGCCCCGACAAATAATTTGGCGTTTTATTTATTTATTATTTTTTTAAATGTATTTATTTATTTTTTAGTCTTTATTTTCAGAATAATCTCATGGTGATGAACGGGTATACATAGAGTTTTAGTATTATAGCATCATAGTTTGTAGCAAGAATATACTTTAGAAAGAAGCATTTCTGTAAAGCCTATTTATCTTTTTGTTTTGGATTTTTTTACAGACACTGTATCCTCATTTTGCTGGAATAAATACAGAATAAATACAGTTATTTGGGTAAAGTTCATATTTATGTTGTCAGATTTCACTGTGACCTTTCAAACCAGTCTTGGTTTATTCTACTGTATACTTTATGACAGAATCATACTGTGATTGAACCTACAGGACAGTAACTGGTGTAATTAAAGTCCATTCTTTAGACCTGCAGCTTCTCTAATGGAGAGGAATAAGATACGCTATCACTTTAAGACACATTTACATGATCAGGTTCTAAGCATGCGGCTTTAATGTGTCTAAAAGTTAACATGACAGTAAATCTTGTTCAACAGAGGAGAATGGAAGAAGACTTTCTGTTGCTTTTAACTTGTTACTAGCTGGACTTCTTCACTGGTTGTTGTTCTAATACAGTACTACAAAGATGCAAGTGCAACGATTCTGTATGCTTCTCCCGGGGGGCAAAGCCCCCCTCTGTCTTCAAATCCTAGTGACGTCCCTGGGTGCAAGTCAACTTTGAAACGTCGTCCATTCAGTGTTTCCTGCTGAGCATCTCTCCCTGCAGTGGAGGACTGAAAAGGCTGAGAGTGATATAGAGATATGAATGCAGTAAGAACACTCAAGGTTTGTATGCAGAGTCAGCTGACATGAATGAAGCATGTGTGACACGTGGACGGGCTTTGAGTTTCAGAACGTTACAAAGTGTTGAGTGAGCCGTTAGAGAGCTTCCCAACCCCGAACATCACCTTGATGCTTCAGAGAGAGATGAGAGTTAGTGGTGCAAAGCAAAGAAGGGATGATGAGTCGGACAACGAGGCGACAGGGAGGCGAAAGCAAAGACCGCCGTCCTGGTGACCTTCCTGGAATCTATACGGTGCAAACATGCAGCTGGGCCCCGCGCCCACATACGCATACTGTACGACAGTGCCCGTGTGCATTATCACCGTGTGGATTTGTCAGACCTGCGTATGTAAACGCCCTGTGTCCACACAGAAACACCCGACTCAGCACTGTGGGCTTCACGTCGATAAAACTCCACCATCATCGGCGAGACGGCGACACTCATCAGACTTAACTGCAGGATAGTACAGGTGGTTGTGTTTATTATGGAGGTTATTTAAATGTCCATCAATAAACTCTCATACAGCAGGTGATTGTTTTTTGACAAATTAATTTGTTGTCTGTCTCTGATAATAGACAACAACCTGTCGGTACAACACAACACAACACAACACACACTACATCCTCCTCCCACACCGCAACGCTTAACACAGTTTCAACATTTTAACCCTCAAAGGATTTCTTGTATTGCTGTTGGACTTCCTTGGTTGTAGCTGCTGTACCTAGAACGGTGTATATTAAGATTGTTTTCATTTTCCTATTTATTTCAATGTGTGTTCAGTGTTCAACAGGAAGACTCAGTGATGACACTTTTCCATCATCGTTGCACTACACGCTGTAAAGTCATCTCTAATCTTGTATAATCCATGCCATTTATTATTGTTGTTTTGGTGTTAATCAGCTGAACTGTAGCTATAAGGAGAAGGTGATGCTGAGCAGCTGATCGGCATCTGCTTCGTTTAGAGAGACCAACATAAACTGGTATTTTCAAACAAAAGGGTAAAAACCCTTTCTGGGAGTATTTAATATGAATGTAAAGTGTCACTGTGGGATTTAAATAAAGCTGAGGTGCCTGATAGAGGCAGGACATGGTGGTCCAGTCCCAGCGAGAGCCCCCTTGCCAGGCACTGGTGGATCTTGGAGACTCTCCAGGGAGATCTGGCCAAGACAGTGTCTGGTCATCCATGAACAGATCGCTCTCCTGGTAAATATGAATATGGTTTGAGTGGAGGAAGATGTGAGCAGCTCAGTGATTAATACATATGCACAGGCATGCAAGTTTGTTCAACAATAGTGAATATTGACTACTTTATCTGTTAGCATCACCATGATGTATTCTCAACAACCCACAGTTAGTGAGAGCCGGCGCCTCCCACCACTATTTTATACCACCGACAGAGTGCACATTAAAATGCCCGTCATACTTTGAGCTGCTCGTCGTAATAATTGAGCAGGGATGCAGGGAGGGAAATTACTAATTTGCTCTTTAATGGAAAGAAAGATGTGACCTAAGAATTTGTTTCATAAACATAACGGCGTCTCACCTTCGTGTTCATCGGGAACACGTTTTCGAAGGACGTTTTGACCTCCTCTGAAGTGAGATGATTAAATCCGTGCAGTGCACTCTGAGGGATCAGAACTCCGACGTCAGTGGAAATCATCGTACGGTGTGTATTAGAAAAAACAGTCTCTAATCATTCATCATCATCATCATCACTGTCTTCATCATCTGCGCTGCACCAGATTCCCCGTCCAACACCAGAACGGCGGGACACCGGCCTCGTGTGCCGCTCAGACCAGCTTCAACTCCAGTTCCAGCTCGCGGCAAAGTTGCGCGTTTCCACTGACAACAGGCTGCCGAGGCGCGAGACCAGGAACTACTGCTGATTTTTTCAGGCATAGATGCATTTTATTAGCAGTGGATAGATATGAAAAACAGGAGAGAGAGAGGGAGATGTTTTGGTCCGAGAGGCTGAGTTTCCGTTACGCGTGCAACCTGCCTTTGACCTGACGTCAGATGTGACGGCACAATCTATATAGATATAAATTCACGTGTTGATTCAATTAGTTGCATTAAATAGTGTTTGTTGTGATTATTTATTGCATTTAAATGTGCCTGGAACTGTGGAAACCTGCCTGTGAGGTCTCGGTGACGTGTGCACACTGTGCGCCGGTCCGCTAAACTTCCACTCCGCCAGCTGTAATTCGCCTTGAATGAATGGGCTTTATTTGCGCCTTGCGCCAAAAGTAGACCCGGTTGGAGCTGGCGAGCTTTCAGCGCAGTCTCAGCGAGGCTTTTTGCCACGAAACTTCCGCTACGCCAAGCTGAATCTGTGACGCCTCCCCCTGCTGCGCCGCCACACCCATCTTGGCGCAGGCGATCCACCAAACTGCCAAACTGATCGTGCGCAAGGCTGCGCGGGTCGAAACTTGCATTACGCCGGCTCCGCCACCCTGCGCCGCCCTGCACTGCGCCATGAAACTTGGGCCCACTGTGTCATCGGAAGATATTTGGCCACCAAGGTCCTCCAGAGCAGCTTAAATGCACCTTGGTATTTTAAAGATATAATATGCAACAATTTTGTGCTAAATAATCCCCCGATCCGCCCGTTTAATGCTGGTTGACACTGGACTCAGAAGCTCCACGAAGCCCCGCTAGCGGGTCGCTTATTTCTCTGCACCGCTTAACAAGAGCTTCTGCTCCTCTGCTCTCTCCTGTAGAGATAATCTGTCTGTCTCTCTCTGCCTGTGTGTGTGTGTCTGTGTGTGTGTGTGTGTGTGTGTGTGTGTGTGTGTGTGTGTGTGTGTGTGACTATGACTGTGTGTGTGTTTGTGTTCACACAGCTGACATGGAATAAATGTGATAATATAATAATGTTATAAAACACAAGCACAGACCTGACACTGGGGTACGGTGGATGGACTTTCAAATGTGATCATGTGAAGGTAAATGGAGGGAACTGGAGCAACAGCAGGGAGAGAGAGGAGGGAAGCTAATAGTGTGGGATGCATATATATTATCATTAATCACCCTTTGTATCAAATATACATTATTTATAGTATGATATCATATCGTTTGTTAGATATTATCAGTGCAGTTCCTTGCCGGATTCATTTGCGGCACGCAGAGAAAATAGACCCCGAAATTAAAAGAAGAACGTGAGCCAACCCCTGTTTGAAAAACCCAAATGGGATTACACGGGCACCAAAAGGACGCTGCAGCGCTTCACCGGGATTGTGGAGCTTCAGGGTCCAGTGTGAATCCACCTAAACCCACCAGAGGTTTGTGGTGGTGTGTGTATCTGCAGAGACCTGCCCTCTGCCTCTATCTGTTAGCACAGAGTGTTAACCAGCAGCCAATCAGCTGGCCGTCTCATTCTCAGGTCAAGGCTCACAGACCCCCCCAGACCCAGAGAGCAGACAGGTACTTTTACACACCTCACCAGAGGCCTGTACTCCTCAGTCAGTTGAACCTACCAGGTATCTTCAGTTATCCAGCTTAAGTAACCCTAACAAAGGCAATCGGAGATAAGCGGTCACACGAAGCTGGTTATCAACTCGTTAACTCAACCCAGGGTTTACCTGTCCAGCTATGAGCGCGTGCACATGAAAGAGGCGGGGTTTGCAGCATTTGACCAATCACATACATGGATCAGTCTACGGCAGCGGAGCGGCGTATTTCACGTACGAGGAGCGAACCATAATCTTACAGAGATACGAAGAAGTTAAACATATAATGCAGGCAAAAAGCAACCGTTTCATCTGCCAAATGCAGGAAGGACAGCTGGCAAAACCTCACCGACCGTGTGAATGCATCGTCAGGGAAAGACAAGGGGTTTTGCAGGTCTCTGAATAGTTCACCTAAAAGACCCGATCCACGATCCGCACACCAAGCTTTCTTTCTTTACAAATGCTGATGCCATTTTCCAAGAGAGCTGATTGGTCAGCAGGCAGTGCTTTTCTCCACGTTGATCTCTTATCAGGAACATAACCTGCTCCGGAGCAGCTTAGCTCTGCAGCATAAGTTACCATGGCGATCTACCCCGGTAAGAAGTGAACCAGCGTCGTAGGACGGAAAACCCAGAGCTAACGCTTAACTTACCTTGCTAAGCCCAAACCCTGCTTCCTTGTACAGACCTCTGGTGGTGGTGTGTTTATTTGTGCTTTAGAACTTAACCTCATTATTTATTACTTATTCTTCTGATTCATGACTTTGTTCTCACTAACGACGGCTCCTCTCTTCATTAACTCGCTCCACCACCGCTGCACTCTCTCTCTCTCCCTCTCGGTCTCGCTCGTTGAAGGTCGGAGTTTGAATGCTAATGACCAACTTCTTCTCTGGGACTTTTCAGGAAGGACGAACAGCCTCATTCCAAAAGAGGATTTCCACCTTGTGTTCCAATGACGGTAAAGGAGAGCACGTCGGTCCGTCATCTCCTTCAGGGGTTTAGTTGGGATTGTTTTCATATTCGTCAAATGATTAAGGGACGCCTCTCATTTAGTTTGGTTTGTGCATTTCTATATTCTCCCTAAAGGCGTTTGTACATACGATGAAAGGGCATGTTTTGCTTTTTGTATTTACATTAATACCAATTTGTCAACAACAGGACCACATTAATCAACATGAGAATAAAAAGCAGAATTGACTGATTTCCATCCTGTGTTGCTTTGCCAGAATGTTAAACCAGTCCAACCTGCAGCGATGAGATGGAGCTCACATATTAATTGCATTTCAACACATTAAATTTACATTATGCGTTGCAAAGGTGACATTAAATGAATTAAAGAACAATCTGAAAAGCCTTCATTAAAAGTAGCCCGGCTCGTGTGTGTGTGTATGTGTGTGTGTGTGTGTGTGTGCGTGTGAGTGTGTTGGCATTTCTCTGGCACATACACACACACAGATCACACATAAATGTTTCTAATCTTTCATGAGGGGGAGCAACCAAGCTGCTTTATGTTCTGCACATGTCAACGTGTGCTTGTGTGGGTGTGTGTGAGTGTGAGTGTGTGCGTGTGCACTTGCACATTTGTATCTGTCCATCTGGACGTCCCCTGAAGACCAGATGACTCAGCTGGGTGTCTATCTGCATGTCTGACATGATGCAAGGCCTCAGCCCTGCCTGGCCCGGTGGGTGGTCACGTCCTCTGCATGGCAGATCAGCCAGCTGAGGCTTCTCCCTCCACCTCCAGCTCTCCCTCCTTCCTTTATCTCCTCCCGCTCTCCTTTTCCTTTCATATTGCTGTCAAGAGGATTAACAACAAAAGGCAGAAATGTTAATTTTCTAGGAAGAAGAAACGTTCTGATTAGACTTTACAACGTTATTTAGAAAGCCCGGTATGATTTCAAACACTGTCGTATTCAGACGCTGCTGCTCCTATGATGCTGGATTGATGTGATGTGGTGTAGTGACCAACAGACGCCACCGGAGGTTGTATCTATAGTGACGGACAGCTGAGCTCATGCTCACGTGTATCTGTTGCCTTAAAAAGCTGATAATTTATAGTTGGGGTGTCATTGACATGACATAAGCTATAGATACAGAAATGTAATTGTCTTTTATGTTCTTTTCTCTTGCTGCATTTTGATCAGGTTACGGTGCGGAGGTTGCCGTCGATCAGCTGATATTCATTCTAAGTAGTTTGATAGGTGGTCTCTCTAAAGGCTGATCAGATGACTCATCGATTCTGATTTCAAATGTTTTCAATACTGGTTTCGTCTGTGACCGGGCCGTCGTATGTGTGTGTGTGCAGCTGTGTTGCAGGGCGCCGTAGGCCCGGCGCCACACAGAGATCGCCATGGTGACTCCTGTCTGAACAGCTCAATGGGTTCATACAGTCAATAGACGCGAATTAACCTGTAGACCGAGTTGAGGAACTGCTCACAAACGTCCTTGTTAACCATTGACATAGATTCAGATTTATTCAACACGGGTTGATTGTTCACATTGTAGCATTATAAATTCCACCTGCGTTGTGAAAGACTAGTTGTACATGTGCAGTACTGATCAGGCAAGCGGGTATGATATACCCTGATATCAGACACGCCTACTCAACGGTGCAGTTTAGACTGTATCAGAGGCTGTTTCTGTAGAATATCATACGATATGATTTCCTTATGCATACAGGGAGACTATTCTGCTAGGGAAAGTGCTACCAGCACTGAAAGCCAGCGCCTTCCTTCTGCTCTCTCTTCCTCCATCCCTACTGAGCCATCACTGATCTATACGAGGCCTCATCAGAACCAATAGCCTGTATCTAATCTGTTCCTGCTCCTGATGATTTCTGACTCCACGACTGCTCCCTTCCACAGTAGAAGTGACGACTCCGACTAGAAGACACACCATGACTGATCCCCGTCCTGCTATCACTCCCTCTCTCTCCATTTTCCTCCCATTATTCACAGCAGACCCCCCCCCCCCCCCCCCCCCCACCTCCAGCTCACCTCGGTTCCCCCCGTATCCTCGTCCCCGCCTTGTTTAGTGAACAACACAATGTTTACTTCGCGTCCCCCTCATCATCCATTCTGACTGGGCCTCTGCTGGGAAACTTTGCTCTTCTCCTTCGCATTTTATTTCTTCCCCTATTTGCTGTTTCCATTAAAGATGAAATTGAAATCTCCCACACACACACACACACACACACACACACACACACGGGCATCACACTGCGTGCATGTCGACTGATAAAACAACAACGTGCTGTGTCAAAGCAGATGAAAAAGCACAAACCTCTCGTCCTACTTTTGCTCTACCTTGTTCTCATGCTTTCGCTCCACCTCCTCGCCTCCACCTCCTCTCTTTCTTCTTTACTCGTTGCTAGTGCAGGAGACGGTGTGATCCAGATTTTGTTTTTCTATTGTATTTTGCTTTCTCCTTCATCACAAAGGAGACGACTTTTCCAACTGTGACTTTTCAACACGTTTAAACCCTCTTTTAAAAATGTTCCCTCTTGTCCTCCTTTTCCTGTGACAAAGTGTAGCACTAAGAAGGGAGACAAACTACCCTCCCCAGCTTCTCGGAGGCGGCCTCGTCTCTGCGTGACTTCGGAAGCCCCCTCGGACAGGATGTAGGAAGTGTTGGGGGCGTTGCAGAGGAAAACAAAGGGCGTCTTCGGCAGGTTAATGAGGCCAGGAGGCGGCTTTGTGCCGAGCGCCATCAGTATTCAACAGAGGTCTCCCTCTCTCGCTCTCCCAATAATATCCCAGTCATTTGGGTCAGCCAGATCACGGTGCCACCGTGAAGGGCGCCCACACACACACACACACACACACACACAGAAAAGAGAGAATCCTGTTTAATAGAAATACAGTGTCATCAAATTCTCACCTCCTCATACTCACTAATCATCAGCTGTGTCCTACACTGTCTCTTTGTCTTCCTTCCATTTTCCTCCCTATCCTCTGCTCACCCCGACCCTCCCCTCTCTCTCTCTCTCGGAGTCTCTGCTGCTCGTCCCGTCTCTACGCCACACGTACGGCTCCCTCAATTAAGATCAAGTGGCTAATCATATTTGAATTACATTAACATCTGTAATAGCTACTGCAAGCTATTGGTTCCTCATTAGGACCCCGCTGGCTTCAGTCGGCTTCCAACAACAGTAAGAACAGCAAAGTGCAGTCGGGGGCCCAGGTGAAAGCCGATACGTGCTGCATGTGTGTGACTGTGTGTGTGTGTGTGTGTGTGTGTGTGTGTGTGTGTCCACACTACGAGGTGATGGCAGGAGGGGGAACGCTGTTGAGATCAAATATCCTGTAAATCACAGCTGTCACACAAGTGAGCAGAGAGGTGTGTGTGGGGCTCTCGGTCTGAGCGGAGGGCCACAAGGATGCCTGGGCCCCCGAGCCAGCTCTCTTCTAATTTTTCTTTGCTCATTTCACTTCAACCACACATCTCTTATATTTCATACACACAATTATATCAATTTGAAAGGCCATACCTGCCATACGGTGATTTCCGAGTGAAGCGGGTTGGAAAGATTAGCATACAACCATCTCTTGATAGATTAGATTAGCATACAACCATCTCTTGATATGTGCAGAGCCGAAGATGTAGATTGATTGATGGATGGGTATCATATTATCGGTTGGTGCTAGGTGACGTGAGCATGCATCATATTTTGTTTTCCAGGAAGAAAAACAAATTGTATTTTGACACAAAATATGAAGAAATTTATGTTTTTTCCGGCATATATTGTTAAAGATGTGCACAATGTGAGCGGGGGTGTGGTCTACTTTTCATTTCAGCTTGATTTTGAAACGGATGAATGAATCTTTCCTACCAGTATTTTTATTTTTAAATAAAGCACCTTTTGTTCATCTATGACATGAAGATGATTATGTATTCATGATTATGATGCCTGAAATAAGTAAGGAACATAGATGCTTAATATTTCTTTAACTAGTACGGCAAACAGGTATCTGTCATGGGACCAGAGGTGGTGCAGATTTAGATGATTTCTGCCGCTCATCACACGTCCACTGTGCTGAAATCCCCTCTCTGAGTTTACTATATTTGACTACAGGTCCAGTTGGTGCTTTGCTTGGAGCGACTGTTTACAAATGTCTCTCTTTCATTTGAAGCATCTCATACCACCAGATCTGTGACAGGAAAAACAAATAACATCAGTTACTAAAGATGTTTTTCAAAAACAGATCAAATTGGAGCATAACCATAGATATATTAAAAAAATACTACAGGCAGTAGTGTCTCTATGATCCTCTCATTCTATTACTACACGTCAATATGTGTCCCTTTGATCATGAACTATATATAGGCTACATATGGAATTAATTATGTAATATGCATGGATAATTATAGATCTAAGGGAAAACTGACAGAAGTGAGAATCAGAAGGCTTTAGATTTGTTCATTTCACTTGTTTGCCTTGCAGTTACAGCCCTTGCCAGTAGGGGACCCCTACGTCAACGTGCTGCCATTTAAACTACACGTCACACAGATCACCATCTCCACTCACAATGTGAAGCTTGTCTAATTATCTCTCTCGCTGAGCACGATCGAAATTAGCGGCTCGACTTAATGTCACACGCAACGTGGAACGTGTCGGATCAGCTGGACTGTGTTTGTGTCAGAGAATTAGTGGTGAGTCATGATATAAGTCATCCTTGGATACAGTGGGCCTGTGCACCACACGCATGTTTGCATGTGTTGCATGTGCATGTTCAGGTCTGGTTGACTGTGCTGCTCCGACCACCGTCCAGCCCCCCGGGGGAGGAAAGGTGTGTTTCACCACCATGATCCAAACACACTGTCTTCTTGTCCTGACCTGACCTTCTTCACACTCCAACAGGCCGGCCACAGAGCAACTAGTTAATCCTCAGAGGGAAACTGTGTTAGTTGGTGTGCGATGTGTGAAGCAGACCCGATGTGAGCAAACAAACAGTTTTATAACATTCTCCCTGTGCTTTGTTTTCCTCTCTTGCTTTTGTTTTCTAACGTTTAACTGCTGTTATAATGAGTGTGAGTGAAGATAGGTCATTCACGGCGAAGTGTTTTTTTCTGCCTTAGCTACATAGAACAAACATCCAACTAATCACATTACACATAGCAACAGGACTACTTTCTGAAATATATATATCATCTATTTGTTTGCAATGGACAGAATGCTCACAACCATCACATATTTGCTGGCTTTCGTTTCAGTTCAAGATTGTTGCTAATTAAAGATGAGGACGTCCAGTTGATGGTCAAGATGGTTTCTTTGTTTTTTTTGTACTGTTTTAGATTAACGTCCTTAAGCCAGTTGTATCCTGTTGTACCCAGAGACTCCTTCTATTATGTTATGCACAATACAGCAGAAGTGGAGGGTGTTTGCAGGATTTTTATTCTACCATGCTTCTTAGTTGATCAGCTCAGTTCCCTGCTGAATTGCTGTTCATTGTGCAGCGTAGCATAACAGTGAGTTTGTGGCTTAACAATAGCTGCATAAATGTATTGGCTATCGGTTTTGAAGGACTAGTTTTTTGTTATGAACAGTGGCCTTGTAACAGCCCTAAGTGTACTGCAAAATGCAGGGTATCATCGAGCTATCACTGGTGTGTGTGTGTGTGTGTGTGTGTGTGTGTGTGTGTGTGTGTGTGTGTGTGTGTGTGTGTGTGGGTGAAGGTTGGTCCGTTTTCTACACTGTGGATGGAGAGCAGTACAGGACAGCACAACGAAACTCCACAACTCTTCAGAGAACTGAAGGTCAGCTGGTTCACACAGTTCATTAGATAACTACAGCTGTGTTACATTCCGTGGGTCAATTTAGGTTCTGTTTTATGCAAATACGACCTAAATGCTAAAATAATTCACTTGCTCACAACATGTTAAACTTGTACTTTGATCGTGGTCTCCGTAGATAGAAGAGGGAATAACACTGTATCTTATATCGGATCCAAAGTTTGCAGACTCTTGGGGGACATCGTTAGAAGTTATTTTAGTTTGAGACCCACAGACTGCCTAAAACACATTTTACCCTGACAGCTAAGACATTTATGGCTTCCCTCTGGATGCACTACATTTTGTGCTAATATCACAAAATGCACAGCTCCCCCAATACAAACACCTCAGCAGTTCTTCCATTAAGCTTCCAGACGAGAGACCTGACCTTGGTCTGACTGAGTGGAATAGTAGACTGACCAAATCAAAAGGTTCATCTCTCTCAGATGTGAGAGACGGATAATAATTGGAAGCAAAATATCGATGAACTTGACATGTTTTTTTGTGCAAATACCTCAAATGACTTCATCATTTATGCTCATCACTTAAAGGTCTCTTATGGTGTGCATCGTCTCAGCTGTTCCCTTTCCTTTCCCGCTCATGCTGGGTTGGATTATTCTGCCGAGAGCTACGCCGTAACGGATGGTGATGCGCTGGAAATGCTGTTATGGGATAATAATGATCTGGCAAATGAGGATATTCCACAGAATGAGATTATTACTTTGGTTAGTCCCAGGGCATGACGGGGAGAGAAACAATGGTCCATGGCATCGTGGCACAGAACCAACCCACCACATCCGTCACACACCACCACCCAGCTTCCACTCCCTAAAAATACTACAGCAGTGTAACGAGTGAGCAGGTATCAAAGGAGATGAAGAGAGTGGAACATGCCTTCAAAAAATGTTGCTAGGTAGATATGGTTTGGTATCTGCCACAATTCAGTCATATACACTGATGGTAATTGTTGCATTTTTAACAGGGTTCACATCCAGTGGCCTTCTGTGTGGAGTTTGCATATTCACCCTGTGTTAGCGTGGGTTCTCTCCAGGTTCTCCAGCTTCCCCTCACATCCCAGAGATATGCAGGTTCATTGTGAATGGTTTTCTGTCTCTACGTCCTGTCCAAGGTGTAGCCTGCCTTCGTCCCATGTCAGCTGGGATCGGCTATACAGTGTTACAGAGGTAGAGACACCTTCACTGTAAGATTGATCATCCCTGTGGCTTGTATGGAGAATGCTGCACTCAGTGGATTTTACGTGCTTACCTGGCAATCGGCAAATTGATGCCAATGGTGGTTTTAAAGTGGTCCGTCTAATGAGGATGTTCTTTCAGTGCAATCGATGCACTTCTTAATGTGTTTTGTCATTAGTTGTTTTGCTAATATTTGTCAAGAGCTGAAGCCGACTCTCTAATCAGCAGGACACAACCTCTCAGACACACACACACACACACACACACACACACACACACACACACACATAGAGCATGTTGGGGCAGGACTGAAACAGACAGTAGCACGTATCTCTATCATCATAACAAATCCGGTGATAATTTAGAACAAAAATGGCCGATCTGCCTGTTTTATGGGCCGGTCAGGCAAAAAAAATCTGACAGTTGTGTCTGCCCTCTGGGAAAGTACCCAGCCTGCCAGATGGCCAGTCCAGCCCTGTTAGTCCAGACTGCTTTCACTGAAGTTTCTTCTGCTGCCTTCTTTCCAAGGTCTTCCTCTCAGTCCTGTTTCCCCTCATCAGTGTCTGGGGGGATCCTAGGGGATGATCCAGACCTTCCACTCACACAAATCTACCACTTTTTTCAATACCGGCATCTCTGTCCCAGCTCATTTTGTCAGAATTGGCGTCGGCATTGCCAAAACTAAGGTTGAATGAGGCTCGGCACGACTTGCTTTGAGAAGAAGCCAAAGTCAAGGAAAAGGCGTCGACTGCGATGGGTCTCATCATCAGTGATGTAACTTTTAGAAAGAGCCTTCCTGAGCCCATTGCACTCACGTAATGGATGAAAATAAACAATACGTTGCACCACAAAACAACACATGTAGCACAGAAGGAAACTAGATAAAAACAAAGAGATAGATGGGATGTATTTCTTGGCTCAGTGTGTTCTCCGGTTGTTGTGGTCGCCGGTGAAGGTAATGGAAGAGGAAGAAACACATTGAGGTAGATGGCGATGAGGCTCGTCTGTATTAAACACGGGTGTATTCGCCTCGTGGTTAATGTCAAGTGTGGCTAAGGTACCTGGGTCTCTGAGGGGTTGCAGAGTGAGAGCACTGTTCCTGTGATTAAAACGCTGGAGAAGAGCCAGAGGGTGATAGTTGGCACAGATACTGCTCCGTCTCCTCCCTCTCCATTTCACCTTCCATCCCGCTCCTCTCAGTGCGAGCTGTCACTCACGTCAGTCAGCGTGCTAATGATGCTCCCGTTCTCAACCCAGAGCAGGGTGATACATCTGGCATGCCCACATATCTCTCTATTCATGTGGCAGCCGCTCACAAGTGGCCTACTTTTGTTTTGGCAATTCATGATCCATAAACATTCACTTTTTAGTACATTTTCTCTCTCTCACACACACAGACCCCCTGTAGGATAACGGACATGAGTTCACCCACATTTGACCCTGCTTTGTTGTATAACTAGACCCAGATCTGTTACTTTAGTCCCCGTTCATCACTAATAGATTACATTCAAAGTGGTCGCTGGAACATTCACACTTTCAGACACAACATGCCAGTATATTATTATGATTATTTCCTTGGATGTTATCAAAGCTGTGAAATGTGTTAATAACGTGTGTGTCATCGTTGAGCAGTGTCTAATGAACTCATCTTAAACATCACACCCATCCTGCAAGTTTTCACACAAATCTTCTGACGGATCTCTCGTGTTTTCTATGCAATCTGCACGTAGAGCACTTCCAAGTAGTTGGTGATAATATGTTTTGAATCATATCTTTTTAAATGTCATGCTGTAAAGTTCACGTCCAAAACAATCCAACTGCTCGGTGAGCAGCGAGCCCGTCGCCTGGGAGTTGCTAACATTAGCAAATCATGCAACATAATTACTTATGTATAACGTCTGTGCTCTCCGCTAAGATTATGATTTACAGCTACTTTCATACATCAGCAATGCCCCCTGGACTCTGTTTCTGCATCCTTTATGCACGGGATGCACATCTGAGATGAGCCTTTGACCAAAGCAGCGCCACGTGGTGAAGATCACATCTCTGGAGCTCCACAGGGATCTGTGGGATCTCTGGAGCTCCTCATCTACACTGACTCTCAGCTGGCTTTGGCTTCCATTCATTCTCACGCTGGTTTTGTTCTGAAAAATGGACTCAGCAGCTGTAATGCAACCATTGCAGATGCACGCTGTGCCGCTGTCTTTGTTTCCCTATTTTTAGCTTTTTACCTGCTTTGATTTAGAGCTTTTCCTGCTGGCTTACAGATTCCCTCACCTTTTTTCTAGTACATTTTCACCCTTCTTTTCCCCCCATTTGTCTCCATCCCTGTTCTCACCCTTTTCCAAAGGTCACCAGCATTAGTGTTTGAATTCTTCACGGCTAAGTTATTCATTTGACCTGGCTATCTGTCAGTACAGTGCCACTCTCCCGGGTCAGCCACGCGAGAATCTTGTTATGGTTCCAGGGGTCAAGGGGCAACATGGATCCCCTCTCAAATGGTTTTTATCCAACAAGCCTGAGTGTTGTTTGCATGTATGTGTATGTCAGCCCTGTACCACGAGCACCATTAGAGCCATATCAGGATATCAAAGGTTGCCGTGCTGCTGGGAATGATGAATGGCTGCCAGGTGCTGAGGGCCATGTGGTGATCACCTCAGGTAAGGGCTTTTGGCCCTGCTGGCAGGGGAACACAAAGGGTTAAGTGGCTATTTCAGCTCATATAACATTGTAGCCCGTAGCCTCTGGCGGCAGCTCATCAGCTTATTCCTGGACATCTCCGAGGACCTGTGTGGATGAGGCCTGAGGCTGGAACAGGCAAGCGGTGGGGAAAGAGAGACAAGGCTTAATTTCCTCCAGACCAGAAGTGGGACAGGGGAGGAGAGGGGGAACCGGCTGGCTGGCTCCTCGGCTTCCTCCCTCTCGGCCCCTGGGCCTGCTGTCCTGGGGCAGCAGAACCAGCCCCGTCTACCTGTCAGCCGGTGTCAACGTCAGCGCTGCCCCTTGCCCCCTCTCCACATCCCCGTCAAGCGGCCCAGCACACTCGCAGAGGTCACCGTGGTGCAGATTCAGTGTGTGAATAAACTCGGCCCCGGGAGGTGTCAAAGGTGTGTGATTCAGACCTCCCAGTAATCCCCCACTCACTCCCACAAATCTCCCCACAGTTCACCGACGAGTCATGTTGTGTAGAGGGAGGGGAGATAAAGAGGGAAGAGGGAACACATAAAAGAGACGCCGTTACATGCTGTCATCATCACGCCGCTTTCTAAAAGCTACTCGGTCTCTGATGAGCACAAGCTGCAGCACTCAATAGTTGCTAAGATCAATAGTTTCCTGCCTCTGGTGCTGCCTCGGATCATCAAAAACTGTTACTGTTAGTCTTGTGGAGCAGAAACCAAGCATCGCTCCTTTTGTCTCCTCTCTTTGGTGACTGTTTTCGGCGGAGTTGTTTTCCGTCTGTTAACGCTACACTTTGGTTTTGGCAGTGAGGCGTCTTGAGGGAATCACCGAGACGGGGCATGAAACGCTGCCTGACAGTCCACATCACAGACATCCCTGCTGGCGGAGGTGAGAAGGGAGCCTCGGAGGCATGGCTGGGTGTAGGGGCAGCGGGTCAAAGGTCAATCGGCTTTAAAGTTTCAGGGAAGAGGAGGTGATAGAAGAATGCGTTGAAAATCAGGTGATTGGTTTTATCTTAATCTCCGCTCTCGGGGATTAATAGCAACTATTTGAAAGCGTGTTGCTTTTTAATGCTGTTTAGGGCAATCGTCTCTTTCAAGTTTTTTTTATTCTTAAAATGAATATCATCTATAAATACTCGTGCTCTTCTAAAACACTGGGGGGTTTTTGCCAGCATTGAGTTAGATAAAAATCAGCCATTCTGCTCCAGAGAACACACAAGCTTCCACTTCTACTGTATTCAGACTGACACAACATCTATAAATAGTCACACAAACACACACTCTCACCCTCTCTTCCTCCCGTTTTCCATTCCCTGTCTCCCGCTCTGCTCCTCATGTGGTCTGACGTGGTCTTGGTCCCCATTGAACTCCATTTGCAGTCTGAATCCACATGAAAAAAACGGTCAGTGCTCCGTGTTTGTTGAGCGTGACACAAACAAGCAAGGACACGGTCTCAGCGTGGCTCCTCCCGCAACCTCATTACAGCCGTGCCCTCAAGTAACGCATTTGTCCTTAATTGGTGAGTTGTTCTAATTGACTGATTATTTTTACCCTCTCTCCTAATTGAACCATAACTTTCATGTGTTTCCCTGGCTGGATGCCTTGTGGGTAATTGGTGCTGTGAGTTGTGCGTTTCTGCGCGGAAGCTGAAGGTTTTTGCACCATCGCATTCAGATACGTACGTCATCCATATAGAAAATATATCCAATAAATGCAAATGCGGTATGGCAGTCCCTCAGCAGGAGAAACCAGCATGAGGGTCCATTTCTCAGGCTGAGGGAGTGAAGCGCCTTGGGGTGCTAGTCCATCTAGGGTGGTTGGAGTGTTTGTGTGGGTACCACTGCTGTGTTAGCGTGGCTCACGGACTCCGAGCTGCTGGGGATGAACACTACAGTGAGGATATAAAAAGAGTGGAAAGCTTTTAGGAGTTGTGATAAGTGGCGACCTTTAAAATCTGTGGACCTTAGAATGGCTGACGTTTTGATGGCGTTACCTCAAGATTCAAGATTCAAAACTTCATTTGTCATTTGTATTGTTAGTAGCATTTCAAAGAGGCGTTGTTGTTGCAAAGCCCTAGTGTCCAGCATGCACACGGTAAAGATAAAAAAGAGCATAAACACACACAATACAAACAATACAGAATAAACAAGTAGAATGCCATAAGTTATAAAGAGGAAAGCTGTAGACATCAGTGCTTTTCATCAGGTATATTGCACCTGTGATTGTTTTATTGCACATCGTGGTTGCAAGTTCGTCGTACTTAATGTTCGCCCTCAGTCTCACGGTGGCAGCCAAGCAACGTTCATGGAAGCGTGTTCTGTGTGTGTGTTGATACTGTTTTTCCCAGGTTTTTTACAGTGTGTGTTTGTGTTTGATAAGGAAGTGGGCTGGGTGGTGTGTGTGCTGCTGATTGTGTCTTTTTTCCTGCAGCGTTGTGGTGGATAGTGTCCGTGGATGGAAAGAGTTTGTAGCATTGGTTTATGAACATATTCCAACATTTAGTGGGATTTTGTTCTTACAGGTAGACCAACAATCCAAAGGTTCTTCGTTGGTTTCCATGTGGATTTAGATCTCCTGTTGTCATTAAAAGAAGCCTGAGGCACGACTGCTGCTGTTGCTCCATACACCCACCTATCATCTGTGTGTAAACAAACAACACACTATGGGTCTATTTGCTGATGTGGTGTTGCATTAATTACATATAGACGGTTTTGACAGCTTTGGCATTATTCATTAAATCTCCATTTCTTTTGTGGGCATGAGTGCAGGAACAGAGGTAGAAACACAGGCCATGATTGAATTTTAATTGTATGCACACATGTCAGCCCGACCACAGAAACCACAGAAACCACAGAAACCCGGGGAAGACGAGACACCTGTAGACTGGGAGCTTCAGGTACGATGATACATCTTGGGGGCATAGACAATTCTTCCTTCGGGGAGATTCTGCCGACTTCTGTCACTTTAGTGCGGCATGTACTGTGTATGAATGTTGTTGTTGTTGTTGTGTGTGTGTGTGTGTGTGTGTGTGAGAGAGAGAGAGAGAGAGAGAGAGAGAGAGAGAGAGAGAGAGAGAGAGAGAGAGAGAGAGAGAGAGAGAAAGAAAGAGTCTAAAAGTCCATGATAGTGAGGAGAGAAGGTTGAGACGTGTCAGGGATGAAAGTGCCGTATCCCTTCTTGGGGCTGTCAGCCTGTTACCAGGTGTCACTTCTACTGCTCTCGCCCACCTGCTTTCCAGCCTCCACCAGACCACCACCACACACACACACACACACACACACACACAAACACGAATGCTGCAGACAAGAAGGAGGGAGGGAAAAAGAGAGAGAGAGAAGGTATGGGCACAGACAGAACCTTTAGCATAATATCTCTAATAAGTGTTTAAATGATGGATTACATGCTGTGTACACTTTCATCGGGTCATCAGTGCAAAAATATAGTCATGCCATATTCACAACAATGTCGCTGTGAGTTTGTGTCTGTCGCCTCACAGATTGTTATCATTCAGTTATTAATTTTCATACTTTACAGCCGCTGTAAAACCGATGTAAATCAGCGTTGTATCTTGTAGATGTTTCACAATAAAAGGCTTCCGGCAAACAGCAAGCAGAATGTTCTCTGAGGTGCTGAAAGGGCTGTAATTTGAAACAGATGGAGGAAGTGTTGAATTTGCATGAACAGCAAACAGTAGCAACAATAAATTAACATGGCAAACAGGGGGGCAGAGACAACACCGGGGGGGCTTCGTACATGAACATGATCAGTTTACAGGAGTTGGGAATAAAGCCCCGAGAGTAATCATCGCTTCTTCTCTTCTGATGAGGTAAATAAAGGTCTCAGCCTCTGTTGATGACAGACAGGGAGTGCTACTATTCTCAAAGCCTGTGAGAATCATCTCATCTCTCAGTTTGAGTCTGCTTGCAGTTAACACAGGAGACGTTGTTTTACGTAACCTGCATCAGCCAACGACAATCTAAGGAGATGTTGAGGTTTTCCACAACAATCTAAAAATACAGAGTTTATTGAAGAGAGACGAGGGTTAACCACACTTGTGTTTTGTGTATGTGGAGACAGAGACGAGGCAGCACTGAGGGAAGTTGGGAAGGAAGGGTTTAATTCACATTGGGTTGGGATAATGATATTGGAATTGATGACAGTATGTTAGCCGTAGTTGACAGACATCAATAGCTTCCGAAATTCTCCATTGTTGCTATCAAACTGCTCATTTAGCTACTATTTAGTATGAACATGTCATGGCTGCTTCATTAAAACTCATGGCCAAATGTAAATATAATTGTGATGCAGAACTGGCAACCTGTAGTAAGCATAAGGACATCACTACGTGACGGAGCGGCTCTCCCCTACTATTATTTTTAAATGTGAAATACGATATTTGCAGTCTCCATAATCGCAATTCTACCTGCGAGAATGTCACTGATCATGGCAAGCTTTAATTTGCAGCCTATCAATTTGTGAAAGTTGCAGGATAGATGAAAATCACACCCGTGTGATGAGTGAAGTGAGGCTGTTGTATTTGATCAAATGTTTTTTGAGGGCTCTCCATTCCCTGTCCTGCCCTCAAACACCCGTCCTCTGACTGCTGGTTGAGGTCGGGGTTCGGGTCGGTATTCTCAAACCAATCTGAAGCCTCTTTTACACATCATCCATTGCTATTCATATTGGATTCTATCAACTTTAGTGTCAATCAAAGCCGGAACTACGTCTTAGGTGCGTCCGGTACTAAACAAAGAGCACTTCACCCCTGATCCTACTCCCCACTCACGCCGGCTGGCTGGTTCGGTTCTTTCAACTTTTTTGTAAAGGTAAAAAGGCAACGTTTTGCGTATTGGGTTAAATGAAGTTGCGACCTACCAACCTTCTGGAAAAGAATGTAATAACTGCTATCTTAACGTTACATGATTTGCAAGCTAGCCCGTTTGATTGGTCAACATGACTTTTCATAATAATTCAAGTAATTAGAGAGCTCCCCGCCTTTATAAGGACAGGTGAGAGCAGTTAGTGGCAGCTGTGTGGACCGCTGTGTCTGTGCAGGTGATGGAGATCTGGGCTTAGTGTGTGACTGGAAACGTAATGAGGTTTATGGTATATCCAGGTGTGGTGTGGCTGTGACCACATTGATGTATCTGTAGCCTCACGCTCGAGGCTATAGTTAGCAAGCTCACATGCCGCAGTCATAACGTTACCTCCAAAGTTACGGAGATGCGTGTGTGTGCATGTGTGTCTGTAAATAATGTAACTCAGTTCAGTTCAGTTTATTGTCATTCATACACGTTAAGACATGAAGGAATGAACTCCGTTACCCAAGTCAAGCAGCGTACAGAATAAATAACAATTACAGTGTAAAAATACTGTGAATAGAGAAATAATAACCTAAAGCATGTAATAAACACAGTTAAAAACCGAGCAGCATGTTAAAGGAGGGGAGGGGGGTGAACAGTCCGTGTGCCGGGTGGGTGGGGGTCCTGCATGATACATGACGCTCTGCTTCTGCACCTGCTCACATGAATGTCCTCCAAGGAAGAGAGGCTGCTGCTGATTATTTTTTGAGCAGATTTAACCGCTCGTTGCACACCTTCCTGTCAGCCCTGGAGCAGTTCCCAAACCAAGCGATGATGGGGAATGTCAGTATGGAAAGGAGGTCAGGACAGCAAGGCTGAGGCCGGCCCGCTTCAGCCTCCTCAAAACGTACAGGTGTTGGTGAGCCTTCTTTATGAAGCTGGCCGTGCTGGTAATCTCTACAGCTGCTCCTCTTATGAGTCCTCCTAAAGTCCAACCATCTCCTTATTCTTCCCCACATTGATGCAGATTGCTCTTGCATCAGTCCACCAGTTCTTCCACCTCCCGCCTGCACACGGACCAGTCACTGTTGGGGATCAGTCCAACCACCAGCGTGTCAGCTGCAAACCTCACTATATGATTGCTCAGGTACCATGCAGAGCAATCATATGTGCGGAACGTGTTCAGCAGGGGGCTCAGGACATCCTTGTGGGGAGCCGGTGTTGAGTGTCCTGAAAGCAGGACTAAAGTCCAGGTGGGTGAGAGCAGAGTGGACGACAGCTGAAACTGCGTCAGACACAGACCGGTTCTTCCTATAAGCATACTAATGGGGGTCCACATTGATGTCGCTAGTGTCCTTTATGTTGGCCAAAACAAAGCAATTCATGACTCGGGCTGAGGGCCTTGGGACGATAGTCATTCATGCTTCCCACTGCTGAGTTTTTGGGCGAGTGAGATGTTAAAAATGTCCGTCAACACCCATGTGAGCTTTTGAGTGCTGATGCTCTGCGAAGTCCCCCCTCACATCCACAGCAGACACACTAAAGGGCAGCTCACCAGGGGGAGTGTGAGCCTAGTGCCGTGGGAAGAGTTGGATGAGCTAGCTTCACACCAGAATCCAGTTGGATCCAGATCCAGGTTGCTGCTTGAGGTGTTTGGTTGTGTTCAACAGATCCACCTGTCGCTCCTCCGCAGTCCAAATATGGTCACTTCCTTCACTGGTTGCAAACAATTGCAGTATGGCGGAATGTGGAGTTCAAAAATGTCACTTGATTTGTTATTTCAGTAAACATTGTAAACATGACTTTATGGAATGTAGAGTGTCAAGTCTTCAATCCAGCATGATGTTCATTTCGTACATTATGGTTCATTTAGAGTCAAATAGACCCTAATGTAGGGCGGGAATACCTTTTCATTGAAAGGTTGCTACCATGGCGTTGTCTGGGCTGGGTGTTGTCCATGTTTTTGGCTGGGCTGAAAAGGGTCCGTAAGTAAGTCAGTAATCCACCATTGGTTGATCAAGACTACGTCACCAAGAGGCGTTGCTAATGAAGCTGTGTGCAGTCAATCTCACTGCTGCAGTGTTTGAATGTGAAAAGCTGGGAAAGTCTTTTATTTTGTGTGATGTTTAACTAAATAATCCGAATAAAAAACAATGTCAAAGTTGAGAAGTTTAAACTTTTCTTTTTTTTTTTACAAAATAAATTACATGTTTTTTTAGTCCATCTACAGTCCAGCCCTCACCTATCATCATGAGCTTTGGGGAGTAACCAGAAGATTTAGAACGCAGATACAAGCAGCCAAAATGAGCTTCTTCCATAGCTCGGCTGGGCTCAGCCTGAGAGATTTCAGATTCAGAGGGAGCATGGAGTAGAGTCGCTGATCCTTCGAGTCAAGGGGGCCAATTAGCGTGGTTCAGCATCTGATCAGGATGCCTCCTGCACGCCTCCAGTTAGAGATTTCTGTGCATGTCCAACTGGTAAGAGGCCCAAGGGTAGACCCAGGGTTGGAGAGATTATATATCTCATTCCGCCTGGGAAGGCCCCGAGATTCCACAGGAAGAGCTGGTCAACTTTGGGGAGAGGGACGCCTACAAAACCTTGCATAGGCTGCTGCCTCTACGACCTGACCCAGATAGGCAGATACAAATGGATGGACGATTGCTTGGTATATGATAAAAGTATGATTCCATTTGTTCTTCAAACTTTTCTAGAATATAACCTGATGCCAGCCGATGTGGTTTTAAATCAATGAGATAAGTCTAGAAGAGAACTGGAAGGACAAAAGAGAGAACAAAGCTTTAAGAGTTTCTCTCAACCTTTGTACGTATCCTTTTTCCTATTTATAGAGGCTTAGTCATCTGCTCTTCAGTGTGTAGCTCTCTCTCTCTGTCTCCCATTGTCTCTCTCTAAATATCTCTCAAGGTTTTTGTGACTGTCTCTCTCACACTCTCTTTCTCCTAAATCTGTATCCTTGTTAACACAAGGGGTTTTGCGTAGGAGGGGAGAGATTCCATCCATCAGGTTTCCTTCTCTCCTCCTCCTCCTCCTCCTCTTCAAGACTGACTCACAAACAAGTAAAACGCACACAACAGGAACCATTTTCCTCCAGCCTTGCCTCCTGGTTGTTCTGTCGACAAAAACAGAAGGACAAAAATAGACAATTAGAGAAAGAGAAGGAAAGAGACACCTCTCACAGCTATTTGCAGAATTGTTGAGCTTCAGATGCTGACAGCCCTTTATCATTAGCTTTCATACATCTGTCTTGCCAAAGGAGCATTTTATATTCTGAGCCAAGCTCCATGTGGGAGGGAGGGGCAGTGGACTAAATCAATTCCAAATTATTGCACCTCTCAATAACTGATGGCCATGTCTGGGCGGAGGACAAATGATTAATGATGATACTATGGACAATATGAGTAAGACACACACCGAGACATTATTGCCTTCATACCGACAGAGACACACACTGGAGAAAGAACTGTGTGTGCATCTGTAGTAGCTAGCGGTGATTACTGATGTGATCGAGACATCACTGCTCCTTTTTGCACGGAGGAGCAGAGTTCAGCGTGAGTGTCTGTGCATGAAAAGTATGAAATAGAATCGAGGCTGGGTGGAAATCATAGGTTAGCTTGAGGTTGAATACTAAGATTCAGTGTGTAACAATAACACAATAGGAATGCCATGAATACCAGTGATTCTGTACCACAAAAGACATTGTAATACATCGATCAAAGACCCATCATTAGTAACTGAAGAGAAAAACATGCTTCTAAAATAGCCTTAGAAAGTTTTCATCGACTCATCACTCCACTACATTCTGGAGAAATGATGAGTCAGTGAAATGTTTGGTAATTTGAGAAAAATCCTTTTCAGGAAGCAAATTATTTTTATTTATGAAAAAATTCCAAACATTGTGTCAATTGTGAGGATTTTTGTGTGGTTCAAGTACTTTCTGCTGTAGCCCGTGTTTGACCTGATCACAGTGCTAGATGAAAATTCAAGGGAAGTTCTTATAATTTAACCTCTGGAAAATATTAATGTCTGTGCCAAATGTCATGGCAATCCATCCGGTAGTTGCTAAGACACTCTGTCTAGCCAGTTTGTGCCTCTTGTGTATTCACATTGAGTCACAGAGCCAGGCATCCGCTTATATATATAATAATCCTCAGACTCTTCCAACCATCTGGGTGAATAGCTATTTTGCCTGGTATATGACAGAAAAGATTAAGGAGCAGTAAGTCTTGGACTAATTATTGTTCAACAAAACAAATGCTTACCTCGGTGACACGAATGTAAAGACATCAGAGACACATGCTTGCTGTTGAGTCTGGAAGAATGTAGTGGGCCGACCCAACCAACTAACATTGCCATCCCCCAATTAAAAAAAAAACATAATAATAAATAAATAGCTATATTATGAAGTTCTTTCAGTCTCACCTTAAAGGCCAGTCCACCTTAAGTGTCCCTGAGCAGCTAACTTGCTGGCTGACAACAAGAACAGGACAGGAACTTAGCTCGCGTCTAGTTGTAGCATTCATTCCCCCACAAATAAACGGTACCCACAATGCACTGCGACATCCATGCTGTAATGTTACTGCTGACTGGAAACCCTGACAGATTCTAGCAGGCAGACATCTTCACAGCTGATTTAATTGACGTGGTGGAGACAAACCAGACTGTCTGTTTAGCTTCATACTGCAGCTGCTGATGAATGATTGATTTAACATGTTTGTTCATCAGGGTTTGTGGCAGCTGAGCGACTTATAGGCTCATGGTGAGAGGTTAACGCCACATTAGCATGCTGGTATCGGGCGTGGCTGTATTGGACCCATTATACAAGTACATGAGCATATTATGGGACCGATACTGGTATCAGTGTAGGTGTCTGTGAATCAACAACATATTGTAGAGAGGGAACTAGTTTCCGGTCCGATTTTAAGATCTGCAGATGCCGCTGCCTTGACTTGGTGTGTGGGTAATAAGAGAGCAGCAGGGATACACTGTGTACTACCCAAATCACCTGCAATTACCACCCACAGTCTCAGCCACTTATCTCGGACTTTTCCTAGACCGCAAACACACAGAACTTCCATAGATGCATCTAAATAACTGCTTGTGCTCATACATTTGAGCAAAAAAAAAAGTATATCGACACACTTGCTTACAAATCTAAGATCTTTGTACAAAGAACTACTGTCACACACCCCCGGCCCAAATGGCTGTTTTGTGTTGTCAGTCATCTACTCGCAAAACATACACTTACCCGCTCCGACAAAGAGTTCCATCTTCCATTATCGTGCCGCACAACAAAGCCCAAAATTCATGTGTGCTTTCTATCTTACTCCTAATCTTCCTCACAGCACTCAGGCTACACTCTGGGGAGTCATCGCACGACAGTGTGGCCGCGTGCTCGCATCCAGTACGCTGTGTTTGCCAATGTGTGCACGCATACACAGGCCATTACACACACACACACACACACACACACACACACACACACACGCTCCCCGATGCCTCGTCCCTGGTGCACTTGATAGCTGGTGATAGTAGCCATTGTGAGAAGCAATGTTCCCCCATCTCTGTGTTGGGCTGTTATTACATTAGCAGCCCTGATTTGATCCCTTTCTCCTCCTTCCACCTCTCTGCCTCATACCTCTCCTCTCCTTCCTCCATCTACCTGCCTCCCTCCATTCCTTCCTTCTCTGTCTGTTGTGATTTACTACTCACAGCGTTTACTCTCCAACGCAGCACCAAAACCAGAGAAATTATACCTCCGGCCCATGCCACGTCTCTCTCCAAATTATGGCCATTGATTTGTGTCTTTATTATGTCTTCAGTGGAACCGTGTTCACCAGCGCTCAGTGCAGCTCAACACTGCCATCCAGTGCTGCTTTAGGCCACTGATGCGTAACAGACTGGGAGCAGATCCTTTGCCGTGTATGTTTCCACGCCTGTTTATACAAGTCACATATATGTGACTGATGCATGCTGGTCTGTTTGTACGGAGCAGAGAGCGCGTATGAAGTGTGAGAATGATTTAACTGCTGCGTGGCTCAGTGGTTCAACCCAGTGGATGCCATTGAGGGACATTCAGAGACCTTGTGTGTTTGAACGTAACCTCAAGGTGACTTGAGTTGGGGGTGTCTCGCTCTTTCTGTCTGTCTCTCTGTCCTTCCCTCCGCGGTGGTTTACATTAGCGGGCTGAGCAGCGGCGGCCCACCACTGGTTGAATGCAGGAATGCCCCGACCATCTGCTGCACATTAGAATTAGACCTCCAGCCCAATTCAATTAGCAGCCCGAGTCAGTGCCACTGATTGGGGCAAAGGGGGGAAGGATACAGTCGGCCACTGGCCCACAGTAAACACGGGGGAGGGAGGAAGCATGAGTAACGGCAACAAATCAAACATTTCTAAATAAATTATTCTGAGGAATTGACCATGGATGGAAAATATCTGAAAGATAAATAGAAACAATGAGAAAATCTAAGATGACTGACCACTGATGAGGTCATGTACCACCACGTGGCCCAACATTTATCATGATAAAAAAAAAAAATCCCAAAATGTGATGTTGGAAGTACATTTTCTTTTTCTCTTGCAAGTCATGCCCACAAACTCAACAACAATAGTGGTGAAAGAAGACAAAGAAAGCAAAAAACAATTAATTCTGCCAACTTTTGAGCGAAACCAGAGGAAATAGACAAAGCTGATTGAATGAAGTAAAAACAGGCCTGCAGATAAGCAGCTTGTTCCCTCTCATGATATTTGGACAAAGACAGATGGAAACAAACCTGTCATCAAACAAACCAAAACTGCATCTATGAGCAAATTCAATCTGAAATACACTCAAACTTAGGAAACACATCAATATACGTGTAAATGTGTACGAATGCATCCAAACCATTAATGTTTTATAAAATGAGGAAAATCTTAATGACTCCAAATCATCTCCGATTGTAATTATGGTCTCATATGTCAGTCGTGTTTCATCAAATACAGCACATTACAAATATATTTTTCTTTTCTTTGTTTTCTTTGTTTGACCTTTTTCTCCAACAACAAACGGTTGAATAATAAACTGGCAGGAACCTCCATCTAAATGTAAAACGGGTCTGTGTTGGTAGATTTCTGGAGACGGACTCCCACACCTACATGTGTTTACTCCCCAGAACACAGACGTTGTACACAGACCTTCCTGCCCAATCTGCCTAATCTGCAGAGCATATCCACACAGTGACTCGGTGGCAGCAGGACGCATACTTCCAGTGGAACATACTTTCTCATATGTTCTCGATGCTGTCAAATATGCTCAGGGCCCTTGGAGACATAATGCACAAAAACATTGGCTCACATAAACAGTGTGCCGTGTGGATATGTTCCCAATTATCTGCTGCATATTTCTCTGATTTTTAACTCATGCCAGACTGGCAACTTTGGGAAACGGAGACTTTTAAACAATTGCGGGATTGTGTATTTTGCTCGAGCGAACGTACAGCAGCAATTTTTGTTTTTTTCTCCTCATGCTAATATGTTGAACAGCGTTTGCTCGAGCTTGTTTTCGCCCTCACACAGCGGTGTGTACGTTGTTGCGTGTATCGGGTGTGATTCTGTTGGGAGAGCATCTTGTCAACTCCCTTTTTTCATCTCTCACCTGTTCCTCACACCACAAAAACCCTGCCGCGGATCAGCACGCCGCGCTGTGCAAACATGCCCTCAGGCAGGTGCCACACACACACACACACACACACACACTCTCACACACGGAACACATTTTCTAAAAGTAACAAATACACGTTGGGCTCCAAACCTCCCAAAAATATCATTACTCTTTAAAAGTTCCAAATCCCCCCAAACACCAGGCAGAGGAAGAGGAAGGTGAATGAATGCTGCAGACACAGAAATGCTACTAACACTCATCAGAGCAGACACGCTGCAGATAATGCTGCAAAATGACGCATTGTTGTTTCTGGAGCTGATGATGGAAGCGAGCCATCTCGCTGCCTTCTCATCTCTGTTGAGATTTGCACACGTGCAGAAGACGGAGGTAAAGATTAGCGATGCCAGTTATCCTGCAAACGGGACTTTTGTGGGGTGGCATTCTCTGCAGATGGATGCCGTGAAATTATTGGTAGAAAATGGTTGGCACAAGCAGATGTGAGCACATTTTGTTTTGTAGAAGGAATAAAATGTTGGATTTTGATGTAAAAATACGAAGATTGATTCTTTCCAGCATGTATTGTAGAAGGTGAACAACGGGATGCTTTAAAAGGCCTTTTTCATTTTCTCTTGACTTTTAAATCTGGAGTGTGAAACTAGATCCAGATTAATTTATTTAATGAAAGATTAAACATGACCATTTTCTTTTTGTATACAATGAAAGATAATGAAACCATTTCTATCGGGGCAAGTAAAACATGACTGGAGGACCATAGATTTCTGACTCGCTTGCCTTGACTGGACAAGTGAAAACTTGTTTTCAACAAACGTTGAACCCTGTTACGTGTCTTTGTTTTGTACTCACCAAAGTAATTGCTTAGATAAATGAACGTATTAAATGGCTACAACGAGGTGCAACAGGGTAAGGAACACAAGCAAGATGTAAAACAAGTTTCCATAGATTTTCTGTTTATGAGGGGAAAATAAAAGTGTAGTGAGCTCTCCCAAATAGCTGCTATTGATTCCTTGTTGCACAGGAATACTGTGTGTGTGTGCAGGTTTGCTAGGTTAAAGTTGACGAGGAAGTCATTGATGGTTGCGAGGTAGCTCGCCCTTTAATATCTGATCCATCAGCAGGTTCTCAACTGATTCTCCAGAAAATCAAAGTTATCCTGTGGACCAGTAGCAGCGCTGTAGAGCAATGCTTTTACCAGTGGATCCCTGTTCATGTTTGGATGAAGATGCACATGCATGCACCAGCTACATGACATACTGGTCCAATCCCAGTACACCCCTCGCTCCTACCTTCTTGTTGTAAGGCCTAAGGTGGAGTGGTATCTACATGGAACTCCCAAACGGCCCTAAGGGCAATTTACAATTATCAATGAACCTATCCCCTGCAGGTTTTTGGAAGCCGGAGAACCCGACAGTACTCCCCACCTCACCACCGTGCAGCCCCCTGAAGAGAGTGTGATGAGGAAAAGTACTTTAGCTAACGTTAAAACTGATTTGTGCACAACAGTCCTCATACAGTATTTGTGTGTCGCATTTGATGGTTTGACAGAACGCCACTTTTCTGTCATAAATAAATCACTGTCATAATAACAACGCCAAAGACTATTGATGAAGTATCAGGGTCTTGAAGGCCAATTTCATAACTACCCCACAAAACAAGGGGGACGGGGTAGAAATAGAAATTGCACTTTCCACACACTCAAAATTATTTCACAATATTATGAATGGCCAAAAAAAGACTCAAGCAGTAATAAAGAGGACTTGTCCTTTAATGTTTAATACGTCTATATTTCCTGTGACTTGGTATAGTGGCAGTAGAAATGGTTGCAGGAAAGCCTTCCTGCTAAGCACACACCGAAGGTCAAGTACCACATTTCTCAGCCTCCGACTCGAGGGCCTCTCTCCCTTTTCTTCCCCTTCCCCCTGCTCTCTCTTTTTTCTCCCTCTTTGCCTTTCCTCGCCTGCCTTTTTGTGCCTTCTTTCTTCTCTATCAGATGTAGACAGCTGGTATTCAATGCCATGGCGATGCCGGGCTACGTACACTGCTCTGACTCGGTGACCGCTATCCTTTTCTTCAGCCTCACGTGCATGCATACTGTATGCAAAGCCTTTTCTCTCTGACACGAAAATCCTGCTTTGGAGCACACAAAGGGCAGCGGCAGGCTATCATTCACTCCGGAACACACACTCGCCCAGGTCTACCTCGGCGTCCTCTTTGCCCTGTCTGAAATGTATTGTTTAGGTAAATGAGTCTGTGCACCCAGCGGGGGAATCAGCATGAATAAGAACCTGAATGCATTATGCCATTACTCTTCCCTCGCTCTCGCTCTCTGTGTGGCCTCTGCCTCGCTCAGCACCCACAGTCCTTGAGAGCTCAAATTGACATTGGAGACCTGGTTATTAATATGTGGGTAGTGGGTGTGTGTGTGTTTGTGTGTGTGTGTGTGCGCGTGTGTGTGTGCGGGTGGAGAGTGATAGAGTGCTCTTGTCATTTGTGTGCACAAGATGTTGTGTGATTTGTGGTGAGAGAAAGGTGTTTTTGTGAATGTGTGTGTGTGTGTGTGCGCGTGTGTGTGTGTGCGTGTGTGTGTGTTGCCCCCATGCAGACAGCCAGACTCAGGCAGGCTCTCTAATTAGATAGACAGAGTGGAGCTTGGCGACTCAGAGCAGGAGGAGAGGGATAAAAGAAAGGTTGTGTGTCTTTACACCTGCTGAAAGCATGATGCTGTGTGTGTGTCAACGTGTGTGCGCGTGTGTGCATGTCCTTGTGTACATCTCGGCGTGGGTTTTTACCCACGTGTGTAAAGCTCACCTGTACATTTCCCTTTGTTCCCTTTCCCTTTCAGCGGCTCCCTGCCTGTGTGTGTAAGTATATGTGTGTGTGTGTGTGTGTGTGTGTGTGTGTGTGTGTCTGCCTTTGCATTCGTCAGGTGTCACCCCGCGAGTCTGATCCCCACAGAAAGCTGCCACCACTGTTGGCATGGCGACGGCTGCAGTACGGTGAGACACTGCTGCCATGGTTTCCAGGCACGCCGAGCAGGGAGGGGAGGACTGGTGCTGCATCACAGTCTACCCCTTCCTCCGTGTGTGTGTGTGTGTGTGTGTGTGAGAGAGAGAGAGAGGGAGCTCCCCTTCCCACAGCATCTCACAGACCTCTTTGTTTGGACGTGCTCCTGAGTGCAGACTGAGGTTTTTCTCATCTCTCTGGTGTGCTGTATGTGTTTATGACTCTGGAGGTGCATTGTCTGGCCTCCGCTGCAAGGTGTACGTGTACGTGTGTGTGTGTGTGTGTGTGTGTGTGTGTGTGTGTGTGTTGGGGGGGGGGGGGGCACCAGCATGCTTTTTTGATCACCTCCTAATGAACTGTAAGCATACTGTACTCCCAGTTTATGCGCTGGGCTACTGTCATGTTAATATAATAGATCCCTCTGTGCAAAAAGCAACTGTGGCATTGAGTGTGTGTCTATATAAGCATATTTTTCCATATGCATACACAAAATGTGTATTCGATCTGAAATATTCCTTTGGAGTAGACTTGAGTCTGACCCTGCAGGGCATTTTTAAATCAGTTTTCTTCTAATACAGCAATCTTTTTAAACCATTTTGTCCTGCCTCCATTATTTTCATAGAATGAGAGTGAAATACTGATTTTCAAGCCACTCAGCTGACTGGCCTGTCTGGTTATACTGTAGCTGCCCTCGACTACGAAATACTCTCTAGTCATTTGTCTTTTGTATTATTCTTTAGTGTCTTTCTGGCACTGAAGTCCTTTAAAGTCAAGAGAAAATGAAAAATGCCTTTTAAAGCCTTTTAGATCACAGTCACGCTGTTCACCTTCTACAATACATGCTGGAAAAAAATCTCTTCGTATTTTGACATCAAAATTGTATCAAAATACTTCTACAAAAGTAGCTCGTGCAAACCAATAATATCATGAAACCCATCCATCAATCTGCAGAGAAGCTCGTAAACAAGAAACTGATGAGCACATCTCTGGTTAAAAAGCAGATTTACGTTGTTGTGTGATCCTTTGTGGAAGCTCAAAACTCACTTTTACAGACCTGTCAATGAAATGAGTGATAGTGGACTTCTTTAGTGGAGGCCTTGTTGGGTACCTGCCAATACAGAGTCCACTTACTTCCACATTAACAGAACAGCTGTAACCTACTTCATCTGACACATCATATTATTCACAGGCTACTTCATCCAAATACTGCAGGTCTTGGTATAAGACATATTCGTTGTGTGAACTTAAATGAGTGTAAACACGATCTGAATGAACTATTCTGGTGTTCTGACTGCTGAAATCCCGCACAGACACCCGGCCGCAGAGAGCACTTTAATCTGACAAGTTTCATTTTAGCCTGTTATCAAGATAGTCCCATAATTAACGTTAATTAGCCATAGCCGATAAGACCTGTCACTGGCAATGCTCGACATTCTAACTGGTGAAGGTGACAGTCATTAGCAGGTATAAAAGAGAGGCTGCTACCTTAACGCTCTCATGGTAATTAATGAGTTCAGCAAATCCGTACAATTTGCCAACCTTTCTCATCGCTGCACCCACATTTTTTCACATTTGCGCTTTTCATTTTCACTCCCAAGTGCAGTGAAAAGCTCAGGGCTTGGACGGTGATTCATGGTCAGCCATGCTTCCCACATGTATTGGAGGCTGAACGTCTCCAAATGACGTTCAGATGTAAATGGAATGCAGAGCAGCAGTCTCGTCCTGTTTTTTAAAGCTTTATGTTCATTTTCTATCCAAGAATTGAAATGAGAGTTTGGAACTGAGCGTTGTAGCACACGTGTGACGGTAGCCGATGTCAGAAACAACCAACATTTACAGAGGAGCTCCATCGTCGAACTGGGCGAGGAGCCGCTTGTGCTCCTGGAGAGCTGAGGGGCCCCGCCGAAGCCTGAAGCCTGAAGCTGGCAGCTGGCTGGAGGTTATCTGAGGATACCTGCCGCCGCGGTGCCCGGTGAATGTGTCTGTCTGTCATTCTCTTTGGTCTGCTCTCTCTCTTTGTCTCTCGCTGGCTCTCTCTCTCGGTTTCTACTCTGTTACTACTTCTACGAGCGACTTGTTTTTCAAGATCATGCACTTCATGATATTATAATAGGAATCACTTTGCATTTTGTTAAAAAAAATTATTATCATCATATATTTAGTGAAAATCAAACTGAAATCAGGTAATCATGAATCATATGGACTCCCTGAATAAATACACAACACATACATTGTGTATGGCAACATTGTGTGAGTCTGTGTTTTAATTACATGGTACTTCCTATATGTTTTGAATCAGGCTCTATTTTTCAGATCTCTCCCCTGATAGTAAGCTAGACAGCATTTCGATTATCCCCAGGGCCGGCTGCTTGTTGTGTGTAAAGATTTTTAGGCTATGAATCTGAACTACCCAAAATGCACCAGAATACAGGAAATCAAATCTATCAAATTCAGAATTTTAGAACCCCACGACCCCCCTTCCCTATTTGCACCCATTTCTACACAAATAGGGGGGGTTCTTTATGCATCTCTGCCCAGGGGGACAGTAGTTCATGATCTGTTACTGTATTAATACAATTTATAATGTGACATTAAAGTGTGACATTTGTGTCAATAATCATCAGGCACAGGTGAGTCCGCGGTGGTGGGAGGGGGGCCGCAAATCAAATTCTGCTTAGCTCTCCCAAAAGGCTTGGTCTGGCCCTGATTATCCCATAATGTATTTCATCACAATCAAGTTATTGGTTCGTGTCTTTTATCCCGATCTGTGATAACCTCTTACATCGTCCCATCTCTACACTGATGTCCATCCATATCTTCCCTGTTCTTCTATCCTTCTACATCTACGGTTCATAACTGGGTCGCTCATTCGCGTCACCTGCATGGACAAGTTTAAACTTCATACTTTGAAAACACATTCCTATTCCGTTAGTGTGTGGATCGCATCACTAGCAGTGTGTGATGTAATGCATACCGAAATGTCACTGCACCCAATATTTACAAAATATTTACACATATTACAAACTCTGTTAATCCCCTGAATGTGCTGTTATCCTGTCTATAATCTGCACAGCAGTGGTTCACCCTGGTTCTAATGTACCAACAGCACAATGGTCTCAAGTGTTCCAGAAACATAAGCACACAGTGGACTTTGCTTTCCAGTCTAATCTGTGACAGCCATCTGGTTTTAGCTTCCCTACCTCCATTTTCTTTCCTCCTTCTTTAATATTTTCATTTCTTTTTTTCTCTCCATTTTTATTTACCACTTTACCTCAGTCCTCTGTCCGACATCCATCTCCTCATTTCATTCTTTGTTCTTTTAAGAACATTATTCAAGGAAAGGACATCAGGGAGCAGCTGCTCGCAAAGCAGTTCTTTGATAAAAATTACCTTCGCTTGGAAAACATCCATGGGTCTGACTCTTGTGAAGTCTTCAGAAGTCATATTTTCAAAAACACAGATGTCGAACAACACAATCAAAATAACAGGAGTATATTCTTTCTTTAAACATCAAGGTTTAACTCTGTTTTCAACAGGTTTACTTGGATGGGAATGGAGTGACATAATGCCAACCCCATGACATGTAGTCGTTTGAGAGAAATCCTAAAAGCTAAACGACTTTTTCTCTAACACAATTGAAAAAGCTTTCTCTTATTTTCCAGCTGAAGGCTACATTTATTGAGTCAGACTGCCAAATTCAGCGTCTTACATCATAATGGATCAGATGTTGAAGATGTGACCCTAGATCCACAGGACTCAGGAGTACATCATATTCAACTCATCAATGCCATTTATTACAATGTGATCACTTATCTTAGAGTATCTTTTGAGGCACAAGCACAGATGGATCCCCAGTAGCATGCCCTGTTGAACCCCCCTCCACCCCTTCAGCTTATCAGCAAAGCACCCTGATAATTCTATGCTCGTTCTAACCCCAGCATGCATTTGTAAATCATCAATAATGTAGTTTTGATGTGTGAGATTACAAGAACGAGACAGGGATGGACCAGCGAGTTAAGATCTGCGGCGCTCCATCAGTTCAAGGCCTGAACGAGATAAGACAATCCACTAAAATACCACTGAATGTGAGCAGAGAGCTGATGACACTGATACGTGTAGTGTTATGATGATATGTATCTGAGTGTAATCATGATGACATCGGTCGTAATGAACACAATAGAGACGTTCAGGTTGAAAATGTGAGCCTGTTTTTGTGTTGTGCTGTATGTTTTGCTGTGTGGTGCTCCCAGACCATTTCTGAGTTACTTCATGAAAAAGAGAGAGATGGATGGGAGATGGAACCGGACAGGTACATGTTTGGGTTCTTCCATTTTTAATCTCTCGTTCTGCTTTTGCTCTTTAACAACACTGCCGCAGCCTGATGCTCCTCTCACTGCCTCGTCTTCCATTTCGAAGCAATTCAAATAGATTTTCCAATTTGTAGTCCAATATAATATATAACCAGCTCGTAACCTATTTGATATTTTATACTTGTTTTCTTCTTGTATAGCCTATTGGTATATCCACAGTGGTTTTGTTTGAATTACATATCACTGACTAAATATAACCCTTTTCTATGAAATGTTGGTTTGTTATCACTGACAGCTATGGAGTACTTTACAAAATTAGGATTAGAATTATGGAAACTAACACCGCATTATGTGATAAATGAATACATTATTCTAATTATGAGAGGGCTGGGTTGGGTGCTGTTTACAGGCCGTCCGAAACAGAATGGCATTAATAACTTTTTGTAGTGGTGGGAATATATTGGGAAAAAGGGTGCACTGAAGGAGGAAAGTAAAAACGATTTTGGAGATACAAGAAATGAAATAACAAATGTTGATGAGAGCTGGAAGGAAAAAAGGGAGGGATTGTGGAACAGAAAATTGATACCTTTGAAAGTGCTTGTTAATGTTCATTTAGCGGTTTGCTCGCTGGGATGACAGCTGTAAGGCAGGCAGCGGAAATTAATCTTAAAACATCTCTCACCATCGCCATTAAATGAAATTTATATGGCAAAATCAATGGTGTGATAGAACAAGATGGTGCAGATGAATAGCTTTTACACATTCAACAGTTAGTGGCAGTGAAGGAAACGCTTAAAGAGAATGCTGGAGCTCCCACATCCTCCCACTGCTTCACATTTCTTCCCCATATCATCAGCCTCTCTCCACCAACACTCATTACCGTGCTGGCCCGGCTAACGGCAGCAAGAGATGAGTTTTTGAGCTGGAAGTAGGCCACAGAACCATCCACTCTCCTCACCCATTTCCTATTTCCTATGCTCTTCGTACTGGCCTGAAGAGCCATGTCATTGCCACTCGATGTCTTCAGTCTGCATTCTTGTTAACGTTAGCACTTTTGTTTTTGGTTTTATGGAGGGAGGATCTGATTTTTGCTTTGAAATGTCCAAACACTCTTAGGGTCCACATAGCTGTCAATTTTGAGAATTCATATGACATCAAAAGATAATTTGTGGGTTAAATAAGCGATAAGGGATGGGAACCTGGCTGCGGCCAGCTCAGCCTAACTTGTTTATTATCCTTTTGGCAAGCAGAGGCTATCAGGCTAACAAGGCCTTGATCATTTTTCCTTATGAATTTTTTTTTATGTATATGAGGTCATTTCAATGTGAAGGTTCTATGGGACAAGCAGGTAGGGACACAGTGGACTCTGTAACATGGGAAGGGATGCTGGTAGGCTGCTCTGATAGGAATGAGCTTGTCATAGCTCTGTTTACAGGTGTCACTAAGACTTTCAGTCGATCAGTGCAATGACCAACACATCACTCAGCCTGTCACATGTCAGTCAGCTCATTAACCCACTTGTTTGTGTCCGGAGGAGCTGCTACCTTCATAGCAGCTCAAAGGGAACCAAATACAGATGAAGGAATATATACAGGCAAGAAATATGATCAGATGATGCTTTTTTTGTAAATTTACTAATTTACTTTGTAAACCCTTAACACTTTCCCATTCTGTCGATAAAGGACAGATTTGCCCTGTGATTAGTATAATTTATCATTAGTACATTACTTTTGGGAAGACTGCCAGGAGTATGTGTATTGCCAGAATCATCACAGTTACCACCTCTACAGTGTCTAAAGGATTAGTGCTATGATGAGGTAAAGTTAGTTCTTGTGTTCAATAGTAATTGCAATAAACCAGATGTGTTCATACAGGAGAGCACAGCAGGATGCAGTTCCTCTGGTCTGCCACAGGAGGATGAGCATCTAGATGTCTGGGGACATGATTGATTATGAAAGTAAATGAGGAGATAATGATGGATGAGTGTGAGAGCTAATATCACATGCTGGTCAGTAGGAGCCCGACGTAATGTTTGCGAGTGTCTGGTGGAGAAAGAGAGTGACAGTGAGTATGGATTCAGCAGTAACAATGCAGCATGAAAGTAGCAGTGCATTGTGGGTACTTGCTGATGAATAAATGCTACAACTAAATGCAAGCTAAGTTCCTGTGTCTTGCTGTCAGCTACCTGATGATTAAAGTGAAGGAGGTTAGCCCCGAAGTTAGCAACAACTAGCCGGCTGCTCCGGCTCAAGAACACTTGGGGCCCTAGTTTTGTGGCGCAGCGCAGGGCGGCGCAGGGTGGCGGAGCCGGCGTAATGCAAGTTTCGACCCGCGCAGCCTTGCGCACGGTCAGTTTGGCAGTTTGGTGGATCGCCTGCGCCAAGATGGGTGTGGCGGCGCAGCAGGGGGAGGCGTCACAGATTCAGCTTGGCGTAGCGGAAGTTTCGTGGCAAAAAGCCTCGCCGAGACTGTGCTGAAAGCCCGCCAGCTCCAACCTAGTCTACTCTCGGCGCAAGGCGTAAACAAAGTCCATTCATTCAAGGCGAATTACAGCTGGCGGAGTGGAAGTTTGGCTGACGGCGCGCAGTGCGTACACGTCACCGAGACCTCACAGGCAGGTTTCCACAGTTCCAGGCACATTTAAATGCAATAAATAATCACAACAAACACTATTTAATGCAACTAATTGAATCAAAACGTGAATTTATATCTATATAGATTGTCCCGTCACATCTGACATCAGATCAAAGGCGGATGGCACGCGTAACGAAAACTCAGCCTCTCGGACCAAAACATCTCCCTCTCTCTCTCCTGTTTTTTATAATATCGGCATTGTTATTATTATGATACGCATGCACAGCGCGTGATGCGCGTGGTGGGAGCGGCGGCGCTCCTTCTGTCATCGGGTTGTCAAGTGACGGAACTTGCACTGAACCTCCCCTAACGCATTAAAGGAGAGGAGAGGAGCTTATTTGATTGGTGAATATCTGAATCGGCTGTATTAATCCCAGTCCACGCCTCGTCTCCTCCCTCTTTCCCACTTGCGCGGGTGGGCGAGACGGGAGGTGTGCCTGCGTGAGCCTGCGCGGTGCACGAAACTTGCAAAGTCCAGGCGGACACACCCCGTCGGCGTGGCGCAGGTGCGCTGAGAGCTGACTGCGCCTGGTCTACGAAACTAGGGCCCTTAAGGTGGACTGGCTTTTAAGTGGCAAGTTACTCCTCTAAGTCTTTCTTAGCTTTTTTATTTGTTTATATTTCTTGCATTTTATGTATATTTCTATTCTTTCTAACTGTTTAACTGATATCACAGTATAAAGGTTAATTATTTACATACCTCCTACAAACTCTGCTCTGTTTGTATCAGGAGACACAAAGTTGAATGTTAAAATCTATGTTCAATATTTTCAAAGTTATATTCAAAGTGCTCAAAAACATGAAGGTAACACTTAATCATCACAGTATAACAGTATGTGGGTCCTGGGTTCCTCCTGGTGCAGAGGGTCCTGGGTTCCTCCTGGTGCTAGGGCTGGGGGTAAACGATTATTTTTAAAACGATTAATCGGGCGATTATTTTATTGATTAGTCGACTAATCTAACGACTAATTGGACGATTTGTCTAACGATTATTTTGTTGTTGTTCGATTAATAAAAACCATAATGTATCTCAAATAAATACCAAAAAAAAGGATTTATATAGTTTATTAAACAACACTGTTTTGAACAGCAAAATAAAAAATATGGAATAAAATTATACAAAATAAACAAACAAACTGTGCCTTGCACAGTACAGAAACCCCTGAGTGTTTAACACAATGGGCCCTAGTTTCGTAGACCAGGCGCAGTCAGCTTTCAGCGCACACCGACGGGGTGTGTCCGCCTGGCAAGTTTCGTGCACCGCGCAGGCTCGCGCAGGCACACCTCCCGTCTCGCCCACCGGCGCAAGTGGGAAAGAGGGAGGAGAAGAAGGCGTGAGTGGGAGACGAGGAGGAGACGAGGCGTGGACTGGGATTAATACAGCCGATTCAGATCTTCACCAATCAAATGAGCTCCTCTCCTCTCCTTTAATGCATTAGTGGAGGTTCAGTGCAAGTTCCGTCATTTGACAACCCGATGACAGAAGCAGCGCCGCCGCTCCCACCACGCGCATCACGCGCTGTGCGTGCGTATCATAATAATAACAATGCCGATATTATAAAAAACAGGAGAGAGAGAGGGAGATGTTTTGGTCCGAGAGGCTGAGTTTCCGTTACGCGTGCAATCCGCCTTTGTATGACGTCAGATGTGACGGGACAATCTATATAGATATAAATTCACGTGTTGATTCAATAAGTTGCATTAAATAGTGTTTGTTGTGATTATTTATTGCATTTAAATGTGCCTGGAACTGTGGAAACCTGCCTGTGAGGTCTCGGTGACGTGTGCGCACTGCGCGCCGTCAGCCAAACTTCCACTCCGCCAGCTGTGATTCGCATTGAATGAATGGACTTTATTTACGCCTTGCGCCTTGCGCCGAAAGTAGACCAGGTTGGAGCTGGCGAGCTTTCAGCGCAGTCTCGGCGAGGCTTTTTGCCACGAAACTTCCGCTACGCCAAGCTGAATCTGTGACGCCTCCCCCTGCTGTGCCGCCACACCCATCTTGGCGCAGGCGATCCACCAAACTGCCAAACTGACGGTGCGCAAGGCTGCGCTGGTCGAAACTTGCATTGCGCCGGCTCCGCCACCCTGCGCCGCCCTGCGCTGCGCCACGAAACTAGGGCCCAATATAACAGTACCAACATAGAACCTGATGCAACATGAAACTGACTATCTAAAAGTCCGTAGAGTACATTTACATTTACATTTAGGTCATTTAGCAGACGCTTTTGTCCAAAGCGACTTACAATAAGTACATTTGTCAAAAGAAGGAAACAAAGAAACAAAGATAGAGTAGCCTACTCTATCTACACAGTGAAGATTTTGATGAGCCCTGTCACACTTGGATGTGGTGCTCATTTTAATGTTTTGCAATGCTCATAAAAACATTCATTCATTCATGACCGCTGCGCACCAGCTTACGTGCAGCGCTGGCCTGGACATTGCTTGGCTCTGTTAGTTGACATTAGCGAACTAGCGTAGCTTCACGGTACATACATGTTATGTTTGACTCGTAAACGATCACAACATGAATTAACTCTCTGTGCAGTTTGTTCGGGCCGGGTTAGTAGCGGCTAGATAGCTGTGTTCTGCAGCCGTAAGCTAGCTACCATTCCAGCCAACATTAAATGCTAACAAACATTAACTAACACACAGCTGTCTAGCCACTAGTAGCGAGCTAACATTAACTACTAACGAACCAAGCACGAACAAACTGCACGGAGAACTAAGATAGTTAGCTAGCTCTACCGAAGTGCACAGAACTCAAGCTGCACAACACACTACACAAACATGAAATTAATTTAGCCAAAGTTAGTACTCCATAAGAGACAAGGGGGTGCCTCCACTGTGAATGATTCTACGAGTAGAATTCAGCGAGAAAGCGAGGGGCAAAGGCGAGTAGCGACGTATGTGAATGCGGCTTTAGATGCTCCAACATCGCTGTTGTGCTGGTGTGGTATGCCGACTCCATTTGGCAAAGACTGCAAATAAGGACGCCTTTGCGCTTGGGACTTAATTGATTTATTTAAGCTTTTTGCAGGGCTTAGTTGGCAATCCTGTGAGGAGGTCGCAGTTTCAGTCTCCATTCTGCAAAGTGCGATTGTGAACTGTTTGTTTTGGTTGACCCACGTGTGCGTGGCGACGCGCTGACGATAAAATATGACGTTGACGATATTTTGAATCGCTACAGCCCTACCTGGTGCAGTGGGTCCTGGGTTCCTCCTGGTGCAGAGGGTCCTGGGTTCACATTGATGCCATTGACTGGCCCTCATTGTCTCCCTGACCTAAATCCAATGGAGTACCTATGTATATCGGTGCATCCGATACTGCCAAGTACCACCAGACTGTCCAGGAGCTCACTGATGCCCTGATCCAGGTCTGGGAGGAGATCCCCAGGGACACCATCCACCGACTCATCAGGAGCACAGACGTTTGATCAACCTGTAATTTACAATTTTTACTTTGGTTTTCCGTGTGATTTTGATTTTGTTTTCAACAAATTATACATGTATGTACATCAGTGAAGATTTTCAACTTCATCATGATCTGATGTGTGTTTTAAATTTAAATGTAATTTTGAGCAGTGTATGTGTGTCCTCATAACGGTACTTGGTATTGAAATGTAAGTATTGTACTTGTAAAAAAGTGGTATCAGTGTATCCCTAATTCAGACACCATGAGAAAATTAAAGTGTTTTTTGAACATTAAATCATGTTTACACGTTCGAGTAGAAACCCAAAATTCAAACATGACTGATAATGAACATGATATGTCCCCTTTTATAATCACAATAGTGCTGCAGATTGCTGGCTAGAAGCCTGGAAGCATGTTGGCATTTCAGAATAACAGGGACATTGGCAAGCAGAGGCTTGAAGCTTGTCCAGACTGTGTATTCCAGCACTTCCAGTATTTTTGTGGAAGTCACCTTATCATTGCATGTTCATGCAGTTAAAATGCAGAGTAATTTGAACTGACACTGGCTGACGGCGTGTGCCATGGTGATTCCGTGCAACAAAACCCTGGTTTGACACCTCATTCATTGTCCTGGAGGGATGCTGAGAGTACAGACCTGTTCAGCCAGGATCGATTTGCTGGTCAGAGGCCAGACAGATAGCATTACTTCATGTAACTTATGTATAAGGATACTTCATTTCAACGGTGTTGTCTCACTTCTCAGTAACAAGGCCTCATCTGTAGGGTGGATGTATCTCTTTAACGGATTCTGTCTGGGTGCTATTTTTACCCTGTACACAGTTCTGAATACACACTGATTTCTAAAGTATATCTTGTTGAATTATCACCGCCTTAATGGAACATTCCCACTTCTTTTATGTGAAGAGCTCAGGCAATCAGCAGATGAGATTGAGTTCTTCTACACTGATAGAGATGCAATATCATCAAATCACTCTGATAGATTCAATTAAAAAATACTCTGCTTGCCTTTTCATGTCAAAGTTACAGACGAGGAGACTTTTTAATAGATTTACATATTTTTATAACAGGCTTTTTAATAGAAAAAAATCGTCTGCACTGCCATTGTCGCAACTCAATGAACTGTCATGAAAGTGATCGTGGAACAGCTGAGCACAGATCAATCATGATGGCTGTTGATCCCTCCGTTTCCCCGCTGATTTCAAGCTCCTTTAAGCAGTCAGCGCTGGTCTGGGATCAGTGTCAGTGTTGGGTTTGGTGCAGGGCCAAGGTGTGAGAGGCTTAAGTGTGTGTGTGTGTGTGTGTGTGTGTGTGCGTGTGTGTGTGTGTGTGTGTGTGTGTATTCTCTGGGACCAGAGCTGGAGCAGATTACTGCTGACTCACCAGGGAGCTGCTTCGTGTGTGCGTGTGTGTGTGTGTGTGTGTGTGTGTGTGTGTGTGTGTGTGTGTGTGTGTGTGTGTGTGTGTGTGTATTAGTGTTCACGCTGCATGTGCTTTGTACAGAGTGATGAGAAGAAGCGAAGGCGGTATGTGTGCTTCTTAACCAGCATGTGTTTGACAAGTTCCTAATTCCATCTTGCACCTGAACACGAACACCTATTTTGCTCCCTGGCGACTTCAGCAAAATCCAACAGAGTCGCCCACGCAGACAGACACACACACACACACTCGCTGTCGTTCCTTTGCCAACTTTTTCAAAACTTTAGCAAAACAGCAGTCTTTCCATTATTCACAAACAGAGATGCACACATAGGCCGAATGCGAGCATGGCAGCAGTCTTTCCATGCTGGATCCTGTTAGGAGCCGTAATTATGCGCCAGATAGAGAATTAGGAGTGTTAACCAAGCAGCAGTGCAAACAACAACAGATTAAGACTGAAACAACACAGCCACTCAGTCCCCAATGTAGCTGAATACTGCGGTGTGGGAGCTTGATTATTTTATGGGCTCCTCCGACAACATTACCGAGTCCTCTCTTATTGGCCCCAAATGTCAATCCTCAGCGTTACATGCCAAACCAATTTTAACCTCAGCCATGAATCTTACTTAAACCTTATTTATACAAATGAGTTCAGCCTCCAAAGATCACTTTCCAACCCACTTTGTTTTGTAAAATCGAAGCTTTAAGATTTGGAATGCACAGACATGTTCTTATGCAAAAACTCTCACTCTTGTCACTCACACATGTCTTTTAGATGCCAGGTACTGACAAGAACAGGATTTAGTTCTAGTTGATAGAATTGAAACCTACCTGCCACTTCAGGAGAGCCTGGACTCAGGTTCGGGGCTCCCCAACGACTCTTTGAGCAGGTACAGAATGGATTTGCCTCCCAGAAGCCCATCATCTGTGCCCGCTAGTGTGTCAGCTGTGCTGTTCATGTGTGTGTCTCTGGGCATGTGTTGTGTGTATGTATGTCTCCTGAGCTGCATGGAGCAGGTTTTGATGAAGTGCACACTGACACAGTGGCCCAGGAGTCCTCCATGCTGATTGAAATACATGTCAGAGGAAGGACTTCTTTTCCACTCACACATCCAGTTCTGTGTCTCTTTCCTCATCATCAGGTACACACACACACACACACACACACACACACACACACACACACGCATTGGATAGTTTGTCTAATGTTAAAAACTATACTAACTGAGGTAAATAAGAATACACATAAACCCTGGTGGAGCAGTGTTTCGCACCGTTGCCTCACAGCGAGAGGGGCCCGGGTTCCTATCTGGGTTCCTTCTGTGGGGAGTTAGCATGTTCAGTTAGAGTGGGTTCTCTGTGAGTACTCTGACTTCCTCCCACAGTCCAAAGACAGGCAGGAAAGGTTAATAGAGGACCCCTGAAGTCCTGTAGGTGTGAATGTGAGCGCGAATGGTTGTCTGTCTCTACATGTCAGCCCTGTGATAGACTGGTTACCTGTCTGTCTCTACATGTTCCCTGTGATAGACTGGTTACCTGTCTGTCTCTACTTGTCAGCCCTGTGATAGACTGGTTACCTGTCTGTCTCTACATGTCAGCCCTGTGATAGACTGGTTACCTGTCTGTCTCTACACGTCAGCCCTGTGATAGACTGGTTACCTGTCTGTATCTACATGTCAGCCCTGTGATAGACTGGTTACCTGTCTGTCTCTACATGTTACCCTGTGATAGACTGGTTACCTGTCTGTCTCTACACGTCAGCCCTGTGATAGACTGGTTACCTGTCTGTCTCTACATGTCAGCCCTGTGATAGACTGGTTACCTGTCTGTCTCTACATGTCAGCCCTGTGATAGACTGGTTACCTGTCTGTCTCTACATGTCAGCCCTGTGATAGACTGGTTACCTGTCTGTCTCTACATGTCAGCCCTGTGATAGACTGGTTACCTGTCTGTCTCTACATGTCAGCCCTGTGATAGACTGGTTACCTGTCTGTCTCTACATGTCAGCCCTGTGATAGACTGGTTACCTGTCTGTCTCTACATGTCAGCCCTGTGATAGACTGGTTACCTGTCTGTCTCTACATGTCAGCCCTGTGGTAGACTGGTTACCTGTCTGTCTCTACATGTCAGCCCTGTGATAGACTGGTTACCTGTCTGTATCTACATGTCAGCCCTGTGATAGACTGGTTACCTGTCTGTCTCTACATGTCAGCCCTGTGATAGACTGGTTACCTTGTCTGTATCTACATGTCAGCCCTGTGATAGACTAGTTACCTGTCTGTCTCTACATGTCAGCCCTGTGATAGACTGGTTACCTGTCTACATGTCAGCCCTGTGATAGACTGGTTACCTGTCTGTCTCTACATGTCAGCCCTGTGATAGACTGGTTACCTGTCTGTATCTACATGTCAGCCCTGTGATAGACTGGTTACCTGTCTGTCTCTACATGTCAGCCCTGTGATAGACTGGTTACCTGTCTGTCTCTACATGTCAGCCCTGTGATAGACTGGTTACCTGTCTGTCTCTACATGTCAGCCCTGTGATAGACTGGTTACCTGTCTGTATCTACATGTCAGCCCTGTGATAGACTGGTTACCTGTCTGTATCTACATGTCAGCCCTGTGATAGACTGGTTATCCGTCTGTATCTACATGTCAGCCCTGTGATAGACTGGTTACCTGTCTGTCTCTACATGTCAGCCCTGTGATAGACTGGTTACCTGTCCAGGGTGTTCCCCACCTTCGCCCAATATCAGCTGGGATCGGCTCCAGCCCCCTCATGACCCTGAATGGATAGGCTAAGCAGTTACAGATAATGGATGGATGATGGATGGATGGATGGACAGACAGTTCAGTATAAACAGAGACAGCCAGATGGACAAAAATAGGGCTTACAACAACAACCAGCTGAGACATCCTGAGTCCACAACAGGCCTACTGCACAGACAGACTTGCACTCCCGTGGCCGGCTCACATCATACTCTCCATGCTGCAGTGCAAGCTGACTATATGGGTGGATGGCTGCATGATTTGAGACCTGTCTTTGAAGTCCACTGAGGCAGGGAATGGGAATTGATGGATTTGTGTTTCGTGACATGCTTTACTGGCACACTGCCCTTCTCAGTCACCCTGGCTCATCTCTGGTTCCCGCTGCAAATTTTAATCCTATTCATCCAAAGCTGACAGCCTTGTATAATTCACCCTTCTCCCTCTATACTTCTTATGTGTCTCTCTTTATTCTTCTTTTTCTGTCTCTGTCCCTGTGTTTATATACATCTCTGAAAGGTTAAGCATTTGTCGTTGTTGTAGGGTTGTTTAGACTGTGAGAGGCATGCGACTCCTGGACTCCCATCCAACACCCATTCAAACGCAGTAGTTCACTTAATGGCTCAGGATGATTGGTGTGAACACACCTTTAGGCTGGAATTAACTCAAGCCATGGAAGTAAAGCAAACTTTGAGTATGTAATACCGTTGTTTCTCATGTGAGAACATGCTGATGGAGGCCATCCCTTAATATGCTGGGCAGGTTTCGGTCACCAGTACAAACTTGTGCATTGTATTCCAGACTTTCTGTACCAATTTCAATAAAAGCTGTTTTTTTGCCAGGAACTCAAATAATAACTCCAGAGTGCAGCCTTTATTTGTGCTCAAAAACAGCAAAAGATTCACCTCATGTGTGGACCTTATTTGCAATCAATGAAGCTGACAGATCTGCTCTTTGGCGTGAAGCCTTCATCTATTAATTAAAAACAGTTTTTCCCCAAATATGATATCCTGGCAGAGATCAGTAGAACTGCAAAGGCACCCAAGGTCAAGGCTTTCCCTCCAGTTTCACAAGGACCAGCTAGCTTGGATCTCCCTTCTTCTTTACCCAGAAAGCATATCTCATTCATAATGTAATGTGAATATTGTATTCATACCATGCCAGTGAGCCAGTTGAGCCCTCTGCAAAAGCTAATCAAATACAAACACCTCCCAAACATTGTTCACCAGCTGTTGTCCATTACCTAGCTTTCATATTGGCGCCACCAGACGGCCTTAGCTAACCCTATCATCCAGGTTGCATGCCTCCAACTCACAGACCAAGGAAAAGTCTCACAGCCAATTGGCGTGTGCAGAATTCTACGTGCACCTACTCACTTTTTATCTGACCTCATATTCTCATCTTTTGCTGGTCACACTCTCTACAGCGGGACTACAGTCCCCCTCTCTACTGCTGCTTGATATCAGGCTCTCTCTCACACACACACACAAATGTACTAACATACAGATGCACACAATTGTGCACACTCACTCAAACAGGGAGTTGATGAGGCTGTGACTGTAGATGAAGGCTTGACACCAGGAAAATGTGTGCCTAACGCCCCACAGGGGATCTGGCTGTGATCAAAAATGTATCAAAGAGGGGGAAAAAACTTGAAACGGCAAACTTGAAAAGACTTCATCATTTTGTACCTGATCACAAAGTCTTTTCTTCAGGTTTTTTGGGGGCAATGAGAAGCTTTCGTTCGCTAATAAAAGACACCGGTTGGGATATTTCTCCGCTTTCACCACAAAAATGTCGCCATTGTATAAAAGCCCATTATCTTTCATTTCAAAGTAATATTAGTCACACAAGCCGCCGTTGCACTGATGGCTGATGGTCTCGGGCAAACTTGCATGGGAATAGCAGGCAGTTGCTGTGACTGCATTACCTGGGAAGTGATCCATCCCAAGCTGTGCTGTCATCTCTCCTTTGGTGCCCTGTCTGTCTCCACTGCCAAACGCAAATATAGGTGAAACCAGCACTTTCAAAGCTACTGTAGCTGCACTAACCTCTCTCCTGGTCTTACAAATGAACCATGCTCTTGTCAAACATTGGCGAGGGAAATTATGTTTGACTCTGCCCTTGTCTTTCTGTCCTCAGAACCTGCCTGCCTGCCACGAATCAGCAGAATCACCCTGGACGTGTTCCCTGCAGAGGAAACACACATTACAGACTATAACAAGGTGAACTGATCTAGGGTCAGTGGTTGGGATCAGCATTCTTCCACAGAACTATTGTGTTGTGTTCTGACATATGTGGTATATTCGGTATGACAGTGTTATTTCCTCTTTAGCTGCAAAATATCCAGTATCAGGTTGTCCTGAGAGCTGTCGTCCTGTTTCAATATTCATCGTAGCACTAAAATAAACAAACACCTCTTACCATTGCTGAAACTGGAATGCTCAATAGAGTTAGACAATGTTTAAACACCACTGCATCACCTGTCTAACTTTTGTCCTCATCTCTTGGCCTGTCTGTCTATGCGGCTGCTTCTTTAGTTCTCAGAGGGTGTTGTGCGCCGAGTCGTGCGTCCGCATGCCCATCAGCATGTGGCCGAGTGTGTTTTCAGAAACATAGGTGAATGAATAGCTGTGCATTATCAGATGCAGAGCATACACACCGGCTAAGTTATTTATGCAGCTGTGATATTGCATATTTCATCTCCGCTTCGTTTCGCATCTCTCGGTGGCGTGAAAAGCAGATGGCATATTTTGAGGTGGCAGTCATGTGTGCAGGAGGATGGATGGATGGATGGGTGGATGGATGGGATAGTCTCTCAGTCTACCAAATGTGGCCCCTCCCTGCATGCATCGCATAACTGCTGTGCGTGTTGTGTTTGCATGCGCTCCTTGGAGCTTGTTGGGGGAACGTGGGTTCCATGTGACCATGCCTGTATACATGTGTGCAGATGCATGCTCGTGCGTGTGTGCGTACATCTTGGTCCGGACAAAGGCCCAGCCAGAGTCCATTGGCTGGACGGGAGCGCATGCAGCGTAGTAATGAGGGTGTCATTAGTTTGGCTGGGAGGCTCCTCCACTATTAGCTAATGGATTCTCAGCCATCTGCTCTGACAGGCTCCGCTGGTTCCTCATTTCCACCTCCATCACAATGTGCTACCGGAGACTGGAGATACTCTGGGAGCTGCTGAATCCCACCTGCTGTGTGCTTTTACTCCTCCTGTCTGTTTGTTTGTCTCTTTGGCCACTTTTGTACCTCAGTCAGCATCTGTAGCATCTCTTTTATAACACGGACGACATTTACCCCCTTTTATCTCCCCTGCTCTCTCTTTTGTTTGCTTGTCTCTTTTTCTAAACTTTCTTGAGTATAAATACTTTATTCGTCTCTATTACTCTAGCTCATTTGCATTCACGTCGGGTAGACGGCAAACAGGATATCATTTTAGTGGATGGTAAAATGAACTGAGGGAATATTGGTGATGGTTCTTACGTAGCTGTTTCAGTTTGTCGGTGTTGATCGTATGTGGAGCTTCAGATTGTGTCCCAAAGTATACAATGAGGCAGAAGAACCATCCATAGAGTGTTTGTGATGCCTTTTTTTAATGACATCATTCAGTGGAGCTGTGTGTTTGGTCAACATCTTTACTATTGTTTCCAATGGACCTTGGGGCTATTGCACAAAAGCAGAATTCCGATATCCAGGATAAATGACTAAACTGGGTTCAACATATCCCAGTGAGACCAGTCTGGCTTAACTGGTTTCACAAAGGCCAAACCAGGATGAACAGCAGCGACTAAGTCAAGCCAGGTGCAACTAATCCTGGAGAGTGTGCACACATGGCTTTCTCAAACAGACCCCAAGATCCATCACTGATTCACTGATGCGATGCCAAAATCACCATGACGATGCGTGCAGCATACTTTCCACAAACTGAGCTTCTGAGCTTCTGATGGAGGCGTATGAGGTCAAGCTCCTCCTAAAAAAGAAGAACTGTGGCTTAATGAACCAGACAATGTTATATTGTTACTGAAGCTCTTTAATCTGGTGCTCAAATACTATACGAAACAACTTTGACAGGTACGGTGGCTGTGGAGGAACATACAACGCAAAGTCACACTTTACAACAGCGCTCCCAGTGGTTTATCAATACATTACATCAGTTATTAATAAAATGAAAGTTTGTAATGATATGGGTTACTTTACATATACTCAACTGTACAATGCATGTTTCTCTCCCATATTGAATTATGCTGCAGGAGTGTGGGGATTTAAAGAGTCCAAAGTTATAGACACTATACAGAATAGAGCTATAAGATATTTTTTGGGTGTCCATAAATTTGCACCAATTCCTGCAATAGAAGGCGATATGGGTTGGATTCCAGGATGTGTTCAACGAAAATGTGAAATGATTCGACTGTGGAATCGACTAATCAAAATGGCTGAGGATAGAATAAATAAAAAAGTATTTAAATGGAGTAAATTACATAATTCCCCTTGGTCAAAAGAAATTCACTCTATTTTCGAGGAGGTGGATATGGTGTATATTTACAGGAATAACTTGTGCTGTAACGTTAATTTAATTAGAAATAAGCTTCTATTGAAATTTGAAGAGAAATGGTTTGAAAATGTCCTATTAAAACCCAAACTAAGGACATATATGCAGATTAAATCTAACTTTGGACCTGAATTATATGTTACATCACGTTTACAGAGAAGTCAAAGATCTTTAGTTGCACAGTTGAGATCTGGTATTCTTCCTCTGGCCATTGAGGTTGGTCGATTTAAAAATTTTTGAGAGAGGTGTTATTTTATGAAATCTATGGACAAAACCCTGAAATATTTTGGTGCTCTGATGAACAGAAGCTGGAGTGGTTGTTTAATTTCAATGTGTTTAAAACTGCTAACTTTATTTCTCAAGCTTGGAAAAGAAGACAGATACATTTGTTTAATTAATTTTTGATGCGTTGTTGTTGTGCTGATTCAGTTGTGTTCTGGATCTGACTTGGTGGTTTCTTTTTCTTTTGTTTCTTTTTTTGTTGGTGTCTTGTAAGCCCATGTGGGCTGGGCATACAAAAGTATGCATGACACAATAATAAAAGTCATTCATTCATTCATTCATTCATTACACCCAGAATCACAGAGAGGAAGTGAGCAGGGCTCACAGTCTGGTTATCGGACCACCGGTCTTAAACTTTACTGAACAATATGAACAGTTAAACACAACTGTGACAACAGTAGAATTAAATCGGGTATATAAATACACGCTGATTGAATGTAAAATAATGGTCACAGTGCAGGCTACTTCCTGGATGGTAATATGTAACGAGCAGTGGAATAACTGTAATGAACATGTTGGTTTCCCAACTAAGTGACTGAGACACAGATCAGATTGATAGATCCTGGCTGTTAGCCTGGTCTGGAGGAGCTAGCTCCACAGGATAAATCTCACGGATAACTTCAGCTGGGACGACTGGGAAATCTCGGCTTTATCCCTTATCTAGGTTTTGTGCAATGGCCAAAATTCTAAATAGACAGTAGACATTCAAAATTTTGGCAGGCAGGTGCTCGAGTAAAAATGAAGTGCACCCCTCAAATAAATATTTATAAAATAATAAAGTTGTAAACAACGTTTTTTTTTTTTTTAATTTTTACTTAATTGCATATTTATTTATTTCAGTTGCCATAAAATCATGCAGATTTAAAATGTTGAGATTTCGGATAAGCAGAGTGATACTAGTGAACATGATATAAACATTGGGGCTTAGCATGCACCGCTGTAGGGGGTCTAGGGGAAACTCCCCCACTTTTTTTTCATGAACAAGCTCTATTTTGATGCTTTTTCATGCACTCTCATGTAAAATATGGATTGAAGCAGAATATTTCAATAGATAAAAATATGTTGTGAACGTCAGAAATGGAAGAAATAATTCCATTGCCAACATATGAATGAAGCTTCGAACTATTCAACCCTGGTGAGCACAGACCCTCTGGGGATAGATACATATTAAATATTTTGGCACCTGTGGCCATGGCCCAATATCCAGCCCTGAACAAACTCTACCATGACCTGGCTGGCTATCACCAATGAAGGCAGGTCAGGGAGACATGGATGCGGCTGCACAGCCCTCCATACGGTTACTGTGGTGGCTGTGACAAGGGAAGTCGGAGAGGAAGGGGCAGGTGTGATGAAATGGTTAAAGGACCCAAATGCAGAAAGGAGGATGGTGTAATTAAGGAACAACACGCTTTAATGATTAAGCTGATTACCAAAACTGACAAGTAAAAAACAACTCAGGAAGCAGGCTGATGCAATAAAAAGTGCAAAGGCAAACAAATACCAGTGGGACTGAACTGAAGAAAAAAATGGGAATGCAATTAAGAAGATGAACTGGGGACGAAGGCAGGCTGGAGAGACACGATGAAGGCAGTAAAATAGATGACTGGACACAGATACAGGGGAAGGCACAGACTAAATATACTAGAAACTAATGAGACAACAGGTGGGCGGACAAGAGGGCAGGCTGCAAGCCGATTGGAAGAAAGAAATGAATGGAGCAGAGCTGAGAGACTAATACAAAACAGGTAAGAAAAAACCCACAAAGACAGGAGAGAAAATGCAGGGCATTTCAAAATAAAACAGAACATAACTAAAAAAAACAAAAAACAAGATGATGACAGTAGGAGCTTGTGTCTCTTTAAATTGAGAATATTTTTGAATAGAAGAAGTTATTTAAAAAATTAAAAAGTCTTACAAAAAGGACAAATAGAGCAGTTGCTTGAGCATCACCTGGAGTCTATTTGTTCACGTGTCTGCAAATAGGCAACAGGCCAGTTATATGAAGTGCAGTATGGTGGCAGAAAATGTATCACAATCACCCAAAACATGTATTTTAGAAAGCCAAGGTTTCTGCCTGGGGGACAGAACAACAAGCTGTTGGAGAAGACTATCTGTGACCTATCTTGTCAGCTTCACTGGGAGCTGACCTCCTTCTTGTACTCGGGTTGGATCCAGAAATAGGTTGTGGGCCTATTGCTGGTTGGTCTCCACAGGACACCAGCTGTAATAGAGTTTAACAGACTGGCTCCCAGGCCTACAGAAGAAACCTGCCGCCTGGGATCCTTTAGGAAAACGCTTCTGAGCTCCTCTGTTTACCAGCTGTGTGCAGTGATGGAATGTAACGAAGTACATTTAATCAAGTACTGTGCTGAAAGACACATCTGGGGTACTTGCACTTAATGTGGGAATTCTCTTTCCATGCTACTTTATACTACTACAATATTTCCTTTATTAATATGATGATTAATAAAATAGTGAAATATGAATAGTAAATCTGCTCCATTTCAACCAATCGCAGCAGTAAAATGCTGCTCAGACATTGATGCATTGGTAACGATGGTCTAATGATTTAATATGTAATAATATAATCCCAGTGAATCTACATTGAGTATTCTGGACTCTCCCCAGCTGGTTAAGTTCATAGAAGACTGAATGTACCTCTGGAACTTACTGTTACATAATTTTACCATGACGTTTACTGCTCATCCACCTCAGCCTCTCAGCAAAGTCCACCAGATTAACATATTAACAAGATTCATGTTGTTGAAATGCTCAAATGATTCACTATTCATCGAGGTGCACATATGTGCAACAATGCCTTTGCAAAAGGAAAATATATGCTGCATGGAGACACCACAGGTGATGTTATTGTTGGCTAAACATGTTTAGATTAGTATTCACATAACATGACAATTATCATGTGATTCACACTCAGTTACAGCAGCTGGAGGAGAAGGTATCATCGATGGTGAAACATCCTGGTTGAGACCGTCTGCCTGAATGTGTTCTCTCTTCAAAATGCATTCAACATATTGAGCTGACTATGGAGATTCACGGCAGTAAGATGTTTGCTTCTGAATGGTGTTCATGAAAATGATGTTCTGCAGTCTTCCTGACCATTACTTCAGTAATATTAAACATAGCACATTTTATAATGACTGTAAAGACTGTATTGTCATAATCAGTCAGCAGTTCAAGGTTCGCAGAGTGGTCACAATAACACAATTTGTGTGATGTAAAAATAGAGAAGGATTCCCTGGGTCCATGTAGAAAGTGTCTGAGGCAGGTGTTACAGGTGTTTAGCCTATAGGGGCTTTGTGAGCTGCTGCTGGGGCTTCTTTGTGCAGAGGGTCCGGGTCGTCATTCCAGCCTGTGGTACTTGTACCCGCTGAGAGTTTCCAGATGCACAAGGCAACTACGTGGGGTTTAGACATTCGGTAGAACCGTGACACATAACTGTTGATGACCTCCTCCTGGCCTCCCTCTGGGATGGGGATCTTCAAGATGTCATCTGTCTTGGGTTCCGGGTACAGAAAAACGTTATCAAAGATGAGGTCCAGCAACTCATCAACATAACCTTTGCGATAGCATCAAAGATTATTTTTATGTGTGTACTGGATTTGATCTCACTAGGGCAAAAATATACTATATATCATGGGCGAGCGGTCATAATAAGCTATAAATGCAGTGCATGCCCAAGCCCTTCAATAAAAATAATTGAAAATATTAATCTGGCAGTGTGTTCAATTATACAATACCTTAGTTTTACTGTTTTGGTCTTAAATCCGTGCCTAATCTGTCCCGTTTTGCTTGCGAAAAGCTGGAAAGCTGACAGCTTGTTCGCGCATGCGCACTGTGACACCGACTTGTACAGTTACTGCTAAAGGCTGTGTTTACTGTAGATGAGCATTTTGAATGGCAAAAAAGCTGTCAGTGAAGCAGCTTATCTGCCAACGCGCATGCGCAAAAATGACTTGTTTGAATGGTTCAGCGGGAAACTGTCAGTGGTTCATTCATTGTGTAGCCTGGTCAAAATGGCTGAAAATATTAATTATATTCAGGCTTTGCGTTCAGTGCCGTTTTCGCGGAGAACTTTTGAGGAAAAGAAAGCTATAATTTCAAGTGGTCGGCCTACTCCTGAAGTAAATATCACAAAGACTGCAAAGAATTCCGTCCGTCACTTTCAAGCTAGCGCGTATGAGAAACATAAATGGCTAGCTAGCCGACCCCCCTCCCGTCAAACGATCCGGTCTGACAGCGACATATTGCCTGTTCATTCATGAAAACCATCTCGAAACACTCTGTCAAACAAGGTGGGGAATGAGAAATCTGCGGCGCTACTAGCCTAGTTCGTTTTAAAAACACACCGGCAGCAGCGCCTACTGATCTGAGACGTGTCAGTGAGTTACTGTAAATGCTGTGCGGAAAACTAGCTGTGGTCTGTGATTGAGGTGCAGACGGGTGAGTTTGGAGCTGACGAGAGGATCGCGCTGACGACCGCTTCGTTACATTTTTCTCATTGAAAAACTATACAACTGGCATTTAGATGATGTTCTCCATAAAAAAAATAAGTGAAATACTGTAATAACAATTCGGTTTTAGTAATCAACCGCTTATAGTGATCAAATGTACTCTGGACCAACGTGATCACTACAAGCTGTTTCCACTAACCATATTACATTTTTTATTAAAAAATATAATGCCCCCCCACGGGCGCGCATGGTATTGACACTTCAGCATGACCACAGTAAATGGTCACCGCTCGCCACTGCTATATATATATATATATATATATATATATATATTGCTTTGGTTTGCAGCTCTAAACAGCAAGCCACTCGAACCTACATGGTCCTAGTGTTTGCAGTCACGTATGCGTTAAGTATGTCAACATCCAGGTAACACTTTGTTTTGGGTTGGTCTAAAACAACTGGTTATCTTGGGCGTATCTTAGAAAATGCTCTAACATATTTATCAAGGTGATTTTCTCAATGCTACGGCCATATTGACCGCTACATTACAGCCCCCCACGACATTACACATTATGACAAGCAATACTTTTAAACAGTGATGATCTAACTCAGACAACACTGTCAAAATACACTAAACAATGGCTAACACTGAGCCACAGGAAGAGCAGAATACAAGTGGTAATATTCTACCCACAACACAGACTGAAGACATGGACTTGATGATCTACAGTCATCTCCTTCCTTTTGTGTATAATCTACAGTAAAATACAAAGGCACCCCCTCAGACCTCTTTATTTGCCCACTCGTCAATACCATGTTATTTAAGAGCTCAAATATATAAAGACCATGCATTTTCTAAATTATGTTCAGACTAGACAGGATCAAGCAATTAAGGAATCACCAACATCTGCCACAGGAAATTGAATAAAAATGCAGGTGATAAGACTTTTGCTCATTAGCAAATACTAAGTAGCAAACAATCCAACAGTAAAGGAAGCAGCGATAGACCCTCGGAAAGTGAAGGAAATTGTGGACAAAGGAAATAGAATAACATCTACCCTCCAGACTCCACCAAACATCAGCATTACATTATTAAACAAAGGACAAATAGTTACCAATTAATAAGTAAGGCAAACCACACAACAGCACTGTATCCATTGTGTTATTGAATTAGACATACATTAGGCATACATGCAGGAGTCTGTCATATGCCTCAGGAGGACCTGGGTGATCTTTTGGAAATTGATGCTGCATTTACTCTGTCTTCTAATTCTCAGTAATAGCTGACATGTGCTCAGGTAAGTCGGACCATATCAAATATTTGCCACATACCTGCAAAATCTGACCCCCGGACAGACAGACAGATGCACACACACATGCACAGCATGACCCGATGCATTATTTCACAGGTACATAAGTGAACACAATACACATTTGTAAGGGATTTTCTTAGTGAAGGAGTTTTTGATAAAACTGCCAAAGAACTTTAAATCATTGAAATGTATGTAAATAATTTTGCTCCAATGTTTCCCACAGCATTCTGCTCTATGTGCTTATCTGTATTTACGGATACACTTTCAATGAAGTGCTCACGGTAGCCATATTAGCTTGACAATCCTGACCCACCGCCTCTCATAGAAACTTTGATTGCAGCATGTTTTGAAATATTACACATGAGGATATGCAATCGTCATGCTGAACGTCTGTAGATTACAGCGTTCTATCATTAGCTCGGAGCGTCCGTCTGACTAATAGTCTCTATTTGTTTTTATCTGCCTGTATTCCCACTCTCCCCGTGATCCTTAGACTCCGTCTTTCTGTCCAGCCATTTCTCATTTACTATGAATATCATCTGTCCCCGAGGGGCCCTCCCAACAAATTACACACCCTTCACTCTGACACAAACGTGTTGGAGCATTTATCACACCTATCAAGATACGTCGTCAACATATGATCACATTCGCTGTCCCTGGGGGGGCTGTAGCTCTCACACACACACACACACACACACACACACACACACTTGACACACATCATATGCAGACTGCCAAACATTCAGATGTATCTGTCAACTGTATGGCGCTTATCTCCCTCACACACACACACACACACACACACACACACACACACACACACACACACACACACAACCTCACTTAAACCACAGTTATTACAAATCTTCACTCTCTCATGGTTTTCTCTTCCTACTGGTTTAGCACGGCTCCCTTGGGCGCAGTAGAACCCTATCCTGTTTAATTGAGTGTATCTCATCATCTGCAGTGGGCCTTCCCCTCTCTAATGAGTTTGAAGAGCTCCTTTACTTCCTCCCACCCTTTATGCTTCAAGGGAGTCTAGCACTGTGTGTGTGTGTGTGTGTGTGTGTGTGTGTGTGTGTGTTAGAGAGTGTTTTAAATGGATCGGGCGGGCCATGTGAGGAGGATTAAAGCACCAAGGCGAATCATCTTGTTGACATGGAGTCTCAGGAAGTCTGAGTGAGAGAGACGGATGAGGAAGTGGTTCACCCCGACACGCAGCGAGCGGCAGAACTCGGTGAAACCGCCAAGTGTTATGATGTAGACCAGGGGTGACCAAACATTTGTGGGTGTTTAGAGAGAAATATATCAAGGGTCACACAATGTCGAGCATGGCAGTTTTCAATCTGCTTCACTGCAAGGAAACCTTTGTTTTTAGACCAGAAATCCCTTATCAATCAAATATAAGGGAAATCAAATAAAAGTAGAGTAAATGTCAGGATCTGGACTGTTATATTTTCTTTTGGCCACCAGATAGCGACTCTGTTGACTTCTGTGTGTCATTTTGTTAGTTCCCTGTATCTTATTTGCTCTGTATATTGAAGTTGCCCTTCCCGTGTCCGTCTTTGTTCAGTCTTTACCCGACTCGTTCTAGTTCGGTGCCTGTTTTTGAAAACTATATCTTTAGGGATTTCATTTTTGTATCTGAGTTTTTTGTAATATTACAGACTTTTATTTGATCGACTGTGTCTTGGATTCTGCGCTGTGCTGCATATTCCTGTCTCTCAAACCGTGTTATTGCTCTCTGGAATAATTAAAACCTGTAAACTGTCTTTCTGTCTCAGCGTCTGCTTTCCTGCTTCAATAGAAGTTGTTCCACAGCTGTAAAAAACGAATGGCAGCAGCATCTAGGCTAGAAACTAAAAAGTGCAATGTACATTCAGTACAGTATATTCCGTTTTATTTTTTAAATTTGCCAGGCCACTTAAAACAGGGCAACGGACTGCAGTTGATTCAAGATATTTATTGTCATGTACTTGGTACTACCGGTAATTAAATTCTTAGTCTGGGTGCAAAAGTACAGGAGTCACAAATAAAATAAAGTAAAATAAAAGGAAATCAAGTAAAAACAAAATAGATTAAGATTAAGAGCATAAATTGTAAAGGAAAAAACGTGTTATAAAAACTTTGAGTGCAAAATGTAAAGTGTGAAGTAGAGTGTGAAACGTAAACAGTAGACAAGTATGTGAATTGAATTGAGAATTTTATTTTGTTAGGGTTAGTGTAGTAGTATGTAGTAGTATGTGTGCGTAGGGTTTCTCAGCGGTTCAGCAGCCCGGTCACCTTTTCAAAAAACTGTCTTTGAACCTGCTGGTCCGGGTTCTGATGCTCCTGAACCGCCTGCCTGACAGCAGGAGCGTGAACAGACTGTGGCTGGGATGGCAGAGGGCCGTAGAGGTCTTGGGTGTTTGGAGAGGTCCTGGATTCCTGTAGAGGTCTTGGATGGCTGTAGAGTCCTGGAAGGAAGTAGAGTCATGGATGGATGTAGTGGTCCTGTATGGATGTATTGGTCCTGGATGGATGTAGTGGTCCTGGATGGCTGTAGAGTCCTGGATGGCTGTACAGGTAGAGCTGTAGAGGTCCTGAGTGGCTGTAGAAGTAGAGCTGTAGAGGTCCTGGATGCCTGTAGAGGTCCTGGATGGCTGTACAAGTAGAGCTGTAGAGGTCCTGAGTGGCTGTAGAAGTAGAGCTGTAGAGGTCCTGGATGCCTGTAGAGGTCCTGGATGGCTGTAGAGGTCCTGGGTGGCTGTAGAGTCCTGGATGGCTGTAGAGGTCTTGGGTGGCCGTACAAGTCCTGCATGACTGTAGAAGTCCTGGATGGCAGTAGAAGTAGAGCTTTAGTGGTCCTGGGTGGCAGTAGAGGTCCTGAGTGGCTGTAGAAGTAGAGCTGTAGAGGTCCTGGATGCCTGTAGAGGTCCTGGATGGCTGTAGAGGTCCTGGGTGGCTGTAGAGTCCTGGATGGCTGTAGAGGTCCTGGATGGCTGTAGAGGTCCTGGGTGGCTGTAGAGGTCCTGCGCCTGTAGAGGTCCTGGATGGCTGTAGAGATCCTGGGTGGCTGTAGAGATCCTGGATGGCTGTAGAGGTCCTGGATGGCTGTAGAGGTCCTGGGTGGCTGTAGAGGTCCTGCAGCTATAGAGGTCCTGGATGGCTGTAGAGATCCTGGGTGGCTGTAGAGTCCTGGGTGGCTGTAGAGGTCCTGCGCCTGTAGAGGTCCTGGATGGCTGTAGAGGTCCTGGGTGGCTGTAGAGGTCCTGCAGCTATAGAGGTCCTGGATGGCTGTAGAGATCCTGGGTGGCTGTAGAGTCCTGGATGGCTGTAGAGATCCTGGGTGGCTGTAGAGATCCTGGGTGGCTGTAGAGTCCTGGGTGGCTGTAGAGGTCCTGGGTGGCTGTAGAGGTCCTGGATGGCTGTAGAGATCCTGGGTGGCTGTAGAGATCCTGGATGGCTGTAGAGATCCTGGATGGCTGTAGAGATCCTGGATGGCTGGCAGCTCAGACCTGGTGATAGGCTGTGCTGACCTGACCTCTACATAGTTTAGCCACGCCTCATATTGACCGTCCAGTGTTAGTAGGGTTTCTGCTTTCCCTTCATGTAAACCCTTAACTATTAGTAAAGTCAGGTTAAAGCTGACTGTATATGCAGACATGACCTCTGTGTTTAATACTGAGGATATCTGGGACTCTTGACTCAGTCGTAAAGCAGCACTGCAGCAGTGTGGGGCTGTTTTTTTGAAAGTAAACACTGAGTTTTTCAGGTGTTTGTGTCGCCATGACAAGAATGTACTAATTGTCTAATACTGCACGTCCTGACTGCGCTGCACCTCTGTCTCTCTGTTGTCTCCTTCCACTCCCACGTAAAGTCTCTGTTCGCTTCCCTTCATTGGTATGGTAGTCACACGCTGATCCTGCTTTATCGGGCTGTTTTGTCTCTTTGGGGCCTGAGACAATCAAAGTCACACACAGATACACTTGGCTGGATGACAGTGACGCATGCAGTGTTTTAAATGGACCCCAGAGACACTGTACAGGCAGGCACACTTTACCCATCGTCACGCACAAATGAACACATTTAGGCCGGATATATTTATATGTGCTTGCGCATCGATCTTATGTGAATCTATAGGCACAAACAAACTCATTACCTGGCAGTTGTCCGTCACATACAGAACCCTCACACTCAGGCGGGGAGGCAGCGCTAATTGCAGCTCCGTACCGCCGCTTTTTAAGTGACAACGTGTCTGTGACGGTGCGTCAGACACAACTACGCCTTTTGTTGTCGCCCCGGCTGGCTGCTGGTACTGGCTGATGCCTCTCTAGGGCATACACACACACACACACACACACACACACACATTGTGGCCTACCTCTCTGCATCCCTCCACAGCCATCATCACTGTGTTCCTCCCTCCCTGTCTCACTCTTACTCCAGATGCAGTGATAAATGAGAAATGGACATGTTTGGATGAGAACAGGAAGATTAACCTCATTTTAAATGTGTGTGTGTGTGTGTGTGTGTGTGTGTGGTTTTTTTTTTATTTTATACATCCTAAGTGCTCATCACTCTATATGGATGTATGTTTTGTTTCCCCTGCTTAACCTCCATCTTCGCCTCTCCTCATTCCGTCATCTTGGAGCCTTTAAAGTACTCTTTGCCCTTGCTTTCCCATTCTGCACTTGAGAAGAGCATCAGTACATCGTATATGCAAAGGGCTCGTGTGTGTGTGTGTGTGTGTGTGTGTGTGTGTGTGTGTGTGTGTGTGTGCGCGATGCTCCCTGTGGTTCCTGCTGTAATTCTGTATGCTTTCAGCTTGTTCCCAGTGTGACTCAACCTCAAATGTCTATTTGTGTCTCTCCCTCTCTCTCTTTGTCTCTCCATCTCTCTCTTCTTACCCCTACATCTTCATCTTCGTCACTCTCCTTTCCTTTCATTCTCGAACACTTCTTTCCTGTTTTTTCTCTCTGGCTTTTTTTAACATTCATATGTTCTCCTCTTCCTCCTCTCTTTGTCCTTCTCTCTTCCGTAGACATTTTCACTTCCTCCTCTCACTTTCCCCCTACTTCTCTCTCTCTCTCTCCCTCTCTGCCTTCCTCCTTCCCTTCTTTCATTTTCTGACTCAACACCTTGCTCTTTGCATGTCTATTTCTGGGCTCTATCTTCCTCTCCCCATGCCAGCATCACCTCCCCCTGGTTCTCATTATCCGTCTCCCTCTCTTCCTCTCCCCTGCTTCTGTCTGCTTAGATACCTTCTATTCCCGAACCTGTCCCACCCACATGTGCACGTGCAACGCACACAGACATACACCTGCACACACACACACACGCACATTTTAAAAAGGCACTGCATCTTCAGATCAGTCATTTTCCTGTGCTCTGTATTCTTTTTTCTTTTTTTTGCCTCTGGGAACGTGAGAAACATGCTAAACCACTTGTTAAAAGGGAAAAATGCAATATCAAGACAAGCTTGTCAAATATTGGTTTCCTTCCTCCCTTAAAGCCCATTTCTAGGAGTTCACCTGATAGCGCTGGAAGCAGGTGAGGCACATGATAATGATACACTGAGCACCGGCACATTTTGGTATCTCTCATATTTTGATGATTAAAGAAATGAAACTTTTGTTTTGATTCCTTTTTTCATGACATCATCTGAATGCTGTCGTTATCTTTGTTTGCAGTGTTATCTACACTCACAAGACACAGACGGCAACCTGCTAATACAGAAAGCATCTGCTCCTAACTCGGGTTGTTTTGTTTAGGGTTTAATCAGCAACATGATCTGAACGTGTTACAAATCAGTCTCTCTAGCTCTATTGTAAAGCAACTTTTTTTTTTGTACCGTGAACTTGTGTTTTTGTCACTAATGACACCCACTCAGTGCAACTTGCAGACAAAGCAGAGCAGATGTCCCTCAGGTAGCTGCTGTTAAATTACGGCATATCATATTTGTTGTCATTCACACCATAGCAGCTAACAAACAAGCCAGTCATCAGTGATGTGATCAGACTGCAGCAAGCATTTGTAGTTTGCAGTTTGTAGTGCACATTGAAGTCTTGACACCTTTGACTTTTTTTTCCTCACTCGGTTTTCACTGCTTTTGTTTTGCACATCGTTACCATGCTCTCTTTTTTGTCACTTGAAGTGTCATGTGCACACGCCCTGCTACCTTCTGGTAAAATGGAGCAGATGTTCACTGAAAAGCTACTCTGTGATTCTAATTATAATACATTTGATATTTTTTTGTCCTCCAAACTTGATAGCTGTCAAACAAGGAAGACGTTTGTGATATGATCTGCATTCGTATCATTCAGTCCACAATTACAATTTCCTCATCATCTGTTTCTAGATTTGAATTTTAGCTCTGACTTCACTCCCCTCTCTTTCACCATGTTGTTTTTTTCCCTCTCATGTTTTCCTAGATCCCCTGTGGGACACCTGAAGTATCTTCTGAACCCCATGACAGAGTATTAAGCAGCTTTATGGAGAAAACGACCTCTCCACCAGCCAGTGAACTGACTGAGGGCTTTCTTCCCTCGTGAGATCAGCTTGCACAGGTACAGATGCTACAAACACACAGTACTGTTCACATTACATGACACTTTGTCTAACTGAACACTTATATTAATACAGGCTATTCTTTCTCATATTGTCTTCATGAAGCAATGATTAGTAGGAGAAAACATTGAGGAAATTATGCAATTTTCATGAGGAAATCAAATCTGTGGCAGCAGACACCGTATGTTCACATACTTGCTTTTCTTTGTTTCACTGTGCACACAGGGATCACAGGTTGTTTTTTGGCTCTAGAGCCACGGGGCTTTTGTTGTCATGACTATTATCCTCCATTCAGAATCTGAGTAGAAATAAAAAAAAGTCCAAGCAGAAAAGTGGGCTACTGGTTCAGTAGCATTTCCTTGTCATGCTTGTACACTGTGCTAGTAAAGCTGCTGTGAAAATGGATTTGGTTTATCCAGCACACAATATTGTAGCTCCAATATGTTTTTTTTTACACTGTGTAAGTTTACCATTCAATACACACTGCTACACATAAAAAAAAAAAAATGGTGTTCATTTTTCCGTTTGCGTGTGCCTCTACATCTGCTGAAGCTTGGGTATGATGGGATTTTCAACAGGCCCTTGCTGAATTGTGCATGTGTGAAATACCTGTGGTACAGTGGAAGCCTTTATTGGCCGGTTGAGAGCCCACTCAGTTACACAGTAATAATATCACATACATGAATGTGATGCAGTCTAAATGGGTGCAGCAGTCAGCTGATAAGCTCTGACAAATCCTCTGTACACCGTCTGTCCAACAGGGTGGACAGAGTTAGCAAGTTGGCAAACAGGAACATCACCAGGTTGTCTATTTTGGTTGGGCCGTTTCATTACAGAAATAAATACTATTTACATTTAGGGCATTTAGCAGATGCTTTTGTCCAAAGCGACTTACAATAAGTACAAATATAAGTGTCTATTTCAACATAGAAATGTCCTTAAACATCTGAGAAAACTCCTGTTCTCTAAAAATCTAAATATCTCTGCAAAGAATCTGGTCGTGGATATGAAATGTTGAAAATGTAAGTCAGAGAATATTGTTTAGATATGTGATCGGTAGGAAAAACGGTCATTAGAATCACTTTTACTTCCATATCGATGGTTGACGAGGAAAGGACGGCACATTTTTCCAGAGTTGGTTCAGATTCCAGAAAAAGGCGGAGACATGTAGGGAGAAACTTCTACTTTGTTGAAGAAAACCAGAGTCAGTTACCATGGTTATTGCCTTCCTTTGAAAGTTTCCAACAGAACAGAAATTACTGATATCATACTGTGGAAGGTGATTGGTGCGTCCATTTGATTATGACACTTGTGGATTTTGTGCAACAATGTCGATTTGACTCCTGTTTAAGGAAATGCCATCTTGTTTAGATGATTTGGCGGGATCATTATTTGTGAAAGGTGACTGCAGCGAGAGAGACAGATTGACTGCTGGGTGTGATAGCTTGACTTTTAACAAGATGGAGCAACACACTGCACCTGTCAATACAATATAGAGACAATCAAATCTGGCAGGACGTTTCAGCTCTACCTCCCATCTTGCCTACATTGTTTTCGAGGTCTCTAATAGGTAATGACTAATTGCAGCGATGCAATTAGACAGTATCTGAATCCAAACGTTTGCCTTCTACTCAACTGGAATCTGATGTGTTGTCTTTCACATAGAATGCTGGATGAAAGCCAAAATAGAAAGCCTTTCTTTGACTTTGGTATTCAGTCCTTTAAAAAACTCAGTCAACCTCAGTGTTTATTCACACTCCGCACGTACAATAACTTTTAATCATTTAGAAAAGGGGGCTTTTGTAGTCTTCATAGTGTGTTTCTATGGCAATTTGTAAAAAAATAATCAAATAAAAGTAACAAAATATATATGTTTTCCCAGAAAGGCTGGCCAGTTGTATACGTGGGCAGGCCAAAGTCTGTTAGGCCGCCTACAACCCTGCACCTGTAAGTAAGCACAGAGTTTCGCAGCTGAAGAGCCAGATCTTTCTGGCGTTCGTGGAGACCAAAGCAGAGTCTATTCTGTTCTGCATGTAAATGCCAATGACAATTTCACTTCTGCAGATATTCTGTATTATAGCAACTAGACCCAACCAAAGCATCTCAGTTGAAAAAAATGCTACGCTTCATTGCCCCTCTGTGTTCTTCATTCTACTACAGTGTGTACTTAATTTTAAAACATAATCTTTGTCATTTAAAAAGCAACAATATACCTAATAATAAGTAACACTTAAGTAATCCATACACAAGGCCCTGGAGACTGCTAGACCCCTCAGGAGGTACACTAGAGTAGTAGAAGTGAGGAGAATAAACAGTGTTCTTGACTGAACCATATAAAGTGTACTCCCAGTGGCAGGGCTCAGACGGGACAAGACTGGAGGAACATGTGGAAGAGGGAGGCAACACATAACACCAGTGCTAGTGGCTCTGAGAGCAGACCACAGCAACCTCCCAGTACAAGACCCAGTAACCATCCCAATGGCATCCAAGAAAGAGTGTCATCTAAGACACAGCACCAGGCCCTGATATGACCCACAACTACTGGCTAAAGAAACTGACCCAACTCCATCAATGTCCGGCAGCACATATTTACCAGCTGCTGATGGATGGGACCCACCCAGAGTCCTTATACCAAGGCCAGACAGTCCTGATCATGAAGGACCCCCAGAAGGGAGCATCATCGGCCAATAACCTGCCTGTACACAACATAGAAGCTCCTGTCAGGCATCACTGCAGCTAAAGATGAGTAGGCACATGCATCATTATATGAGCGGGGCCCAGAAAGGAGTTGCTATTAACTTCATAGGATCCAAACACCAGCTACTGCTTGACAGACCAGTCACTGGAGACTGTAAGACCGGACAGACCAACCTGTGCACGGCCTGGATTGATTAAAAGAAAACCTATGACTCGATGCCACACACAAGGATACTGAAATGATTGGACAATAAGGCTACGTTCACACCGCAGTTACAAGTGACCTGAATCTGATTTTTTCGCTCATATGTGACCCATATCTGATTTGCTTTTGACAATGTGAACAGCACAAGTCGCATTGAATCTGACATTTTCTAATCAGATTCAGGCCACATTTAAATGTGGTACTGAATCGGATACGTATCAGATTTTTTTGAATGCGACCGCAGTCTGAACAGCCAGGTCGCATTTAATGCGACTTTGACGTCATTCTGACCCGCGCTGCACTGTTTTGTAAATGAATGACAAATAAAGTTGATTGAAAAGCGGGCGGGAGCCAAAACAAACATGGAGGACAGCAGCGAAGCAGGCGGCCGCTCACAAATTTGCCGGCTGCCGCCACACACTGTTTTTAGCATGAAGCCATACAGTCCCACGTTACCGGTTGCCGTTGCCATGTTCGCTTCCGTAAACACCGCTGTGACGTGATGTCATCAATGATCAACTGCGCATGCGGGTCACTTCAGGAGCGTGAGCTGTTCACACAGCAATCCGTAGACAGGCCGCATTTAAAGAGGTAATGTGAACAGCCAAACAAAAAATCGGATTTGAGCCATAAATCGGAATTGTGCATTAAGACCTGCGGTGTGAACGTAGCCTAAGAGCCTTCATTAAGATCGCAATGGTGCTGTGGAAGACAAATCAAGAGGCCAACTCAAAGCCAATTGCACATTACTGTCAAGTGCTACATATTCCAGTGAGATGCTCTGTCCCTGATGCTGTTCTGCATAGGCCTGCGCCCCCTCAGCCAGGTCATCACTAAGAGTGGCTACGGATACTGGTTCCAAAGTGGAGTAACTATCAGCCACCTCATCTACATGGATGACAAGTTGTATGCCAGGAATGAATGTGACATCAACTTAACTCTGAACATCTGCTATGTTGCCTTCTGGTAACTTACCAAAAGGCAACATAGCAGATGTTCAGGACCATGAAGAGGCCACAAGGACAGTCAGCAACAGCCAAATACCTACACAGAGTATTAATGGTAAGAACATGATTGGAACTATCAACACGTATGCACCACTGGTCATCAGATACCTGGACAAAGGAAGAGATCAAGACAAGAACGCTCCTCACCATCCAAGGGTGGTTTCCCCACAAGTCCAGCACTCTGAGATTCTATACTAAACAGGAGGAAGGCTGCGAGATCCAGTACTACAGCAGGAAGATCACCCCAAGTGTTGAATTGCAAAGTGAATATCTCAAACAGCAGAAACGTATATGAGGAGGAGGAAGAGTGTGAACCATCATGGAAGAAGAAGACATGGCATGTCCCCCTGACAGAGAGCAGAAATGGTTGGCGGTGGACAAACTAGAGGACAGCAGTAGTGATAGATGAGCTATCCCAACATCAGGAAGAAGTTTGAAAGATACCAAGAAAGAGGAGCTAGAAAACAAGTGAAAAGGCTCTCAGGCCTCTGGTAGAGGTAAAGATTAAGATTAAGAATGTTCGGCAGCTGCGATACAAGCTGCAAGGGCAGTGCAATGTCAATTTAATGTTATGTTCACGAAAAGTGTGTGTTTTTTATAAGAGACAGGCACAGATTTGTATTATGTCTGACAACGTTGTGGAAAGAACAGAACAGAAATAAAACGTTTCTTTCCCTTTACCTTGATCCGCTCTATTTTTGTGTCCAAATCTTGTCCAAGAAATCTGAATCATTTTTACAGCATTCTTCCTCTGGTTCACCCTCGTCTGCCTGTTGCCCCCCCCCCCCCCCCCCCCCCCCTCTCTCTCCTTGTCCGTTCTTCAGTTTGTGAAAGCTCTTCGTCTGTGTACTCTCAAATCAATACAGGGCAGCCATCGAATTCAAAGACCTCATCCACATGGTTGAAAACATCTAAATATTCAGCCATGACATTGAAAATCTTGTCGATAACGACTACGCGTTCTGTTCTCCTCTTTCCAACTCACTCTCATGTGTGTCCACTGCTGTCTCCTCAGATCATAATGTCTCCTCACCTTCTTTCTAGCATCCTTTCCATATTTTTGTCAGACACTTATAATAACAATCTAAGCCTGTCGGTGGGGAAAGCAAACACCTTTAGTGCACACAACATTACATTCACGGTGCACAACTGCACCTTCAAAAATGGTTAAATAAAGAAGTTCCCCTTTATCAGGCAACTTGTTTATTGTGAACCAGTAATGCTGTGGGGAACATAGGTTGACATGTGAGAGAGAGAGGGAGAGAGAGAGACAGAGAGAGAGAGAGAGAGAGAGAGAGAGAGAGAGAGAGAGAGAGAGACCCTGGAGCCCTTCTGAAAAGATTGAGAGATTCCAAGAAAGATGGAAAGAGGCAGAGAGATAGATTGAGATAGAAGTGGCATTCTGAAATTGGAAGTGAAGTATCTGCAGTACCATTCCACAGTGTCACCTCCTGACGATGAGGAGGAGGAGGAGGAGGAGGAGGAGGGGGGAGGATGGAGGGGAGGCAGCTCTCATACAGCTGGGTCCTGTTCCGACCTATCTGCCCCCTCCCACTCTCCTCTTCTCTAAAACCATGTCTCTGTTTAGCCCTCTCACATCATTACCTGGAAACCCCATTGCTTTCTTCTGAGTCTTTTCTTTCTTAACAGCCTCGCTCTCATTCCTCCCTACTGGACATAGAGGGGGAGAGTAGCAGGAGGTCGGTGAGTCACAGGCAGGTGTCTGCCAGCCAGCCAGCCAGCCAAAGAGGCTTCTCATCCACTACCTTCTATGTTTCCTTCCCATCCCTCCCTCTCTCTCTGTGGTCTGCTGAGGCCCAGTGCTGCTCACTGGAGATACCGAGACCAACAGAGAAAGGCCAAATCCCCCCATCTGTCTTCCTCTTTTGCACCGACTCTCTGCTTTTCTTTCATCTGCTCTCATTCTCCATCACCCAAACGTTTTCTGATGCACTCGAACATTTTTTTTTACTTTCTCTTTCATTTAGTGCAACGTCTCTCCCAGCACGACCTTTGTCCAGAGCTCTCAACCAGCACATTGCTGGCAGCCAGCACTGCGTCCCGCTGGGAACGCACCACTCACAAACACATATCTCACCACGGCCAAATATTCGCTCACACCCTCCTCCCTCCATACACAGATAAACGTGAACTCAAAAGTGCACACCAAGCCAAGAGCCCACTGAGGAAGAAACAGTGTTTGTTTATGTGCCATGCTCTTGTGTAATGTGTGTTTTTTTGTGTTTTTTTTTAAACAAGCATTCATCCTGTTGAGTTCACCTTTGGGACGGCAGCTCTAATCTCTCTGTTCCCTCTTGTTTCACTGTGTTTGACGTTCCTTGAGCTGCTATCAGATTGGTGCGTTAGCCCACGTTTTCTACCGGGCTGGCTGCTGTCGGTGTTTTCTGACTCTGATGAATGTGTTCTCACTGTGATTGCTTCCTTTTCATCACCGTTCACAGTGATGCCACACTCACCTCGATGCACAGCTAAACACATAGACAGTGCCCAAATAAACACATGCTGTGCCATTGGGTTCTGTCCACCTATGAATATGAATCAGTGTCAAGTCCTGAGTCTTTATCACTTTCTAGTAGGTCATTCAACGTTCATCCCAACTCTAAGAAACAAATAACGATCTAATCCTGCCTATTTATTAATCCTTCTCATTTTACCTCATTTTTTTTTACTACCACTTTTAAACAGCATGAAATACTTCATTCAATTCAATTCTCATGTTTTGATGTAAATTTACGACTTTATTATGATGCTAACAATCAACATTTATGCTAGCTACATTCCCATGAATGCCGGATTAATTTTTCTAATTAATACATCACGTGTGACGATGCCTCGTTAAGGTCCTTAGGATGATTTAATATGTTTAATTTTCAAATACATTTCCAACATACATGAGTAACCTTTATCCTGTACTACTACTTCTAAAGCACAAATAAATGTCAGGAAGCAGTCATGGATACAACATGGATACAAACCTATATTGTGTTTCCTTTCAGTCAAAATGTATTCTTGTAAAAGCATGTTTTATGAAGTAGACTACACTAGAGCAAATTAAAACACGTTTGTGCACACACACACACACACACACACACACAGACGTCCATTTTCACCGCATCCATTCATCGTATTCAGCCCCTTAACGGCCCTTATTTCCTCCCTCCTCTCCTCTGTTCCATTTCCCCGCCACTAATTGCTCCGCCGGTTTCTCTTCCTTCAAATTCATTGCCTTTCATGCCTTCCACCTCTTATCGCAGTGACTCGATATTTATCTCTGCACTGTTCTCGCTCTGATCACCTGTTCCCCTCTGCCTGCTCCCAGCTGTGTTTGTGTATTGCCGACCGTGCACAGAAATGGCTTTAACAGCTGAGACACAGCCACCAATCTATGTATAAATCCATCATGCTTTCACCTGTTGGCACTTCTGTGTGTGTGTGGGTGTGTGTGTGTGTGCGTGTGTGTGTGCGCGTGTGTGTGTGTGTGTGTGTGTGTGCGTGTGTGTGCTTGCATTTATGAGCACGCCTTTGATCTGCCTCCATTTTTCCTGAGAAAATGGAGCCATTCTAACCCTGTTAGAGGTTTGTGGAGTAGTTTGGACTCCTCAGTCTACCATCTGCTTCGTCACGTCTGATGTGAACATGCATACAGGTGCATCAGCAGACATACAAGTCTTCATATGAATGTGTGTGTGTGTGTGTGTGTGTGTGTGTGTGTGTGTGTGAGAGAGAGAGAGTGTGTGATTGCGTATGCCAGCTTGAGTATGGTGAATGCTACTTCTTCCAGCTCGACTTGTTTATCTTTCTCTCCTTCCTTTATTTGCCAAAAGGCTCAATCCCAGAAGGCCTGTGACAGTTTTACTCGTCAAACGTGCATTTGCATTTCCTCCTCTGCATGTCTGTCTCTCCCTCTCTCTCTCATTGGTTCAGTGTTGTTATTTTGACTTGTCCTCAGTTTGGAGGGGAACAAACTGCAAATGCCAACGTGAGTCCTGTTTTGGGTGACACTACAAGTTGGGCAAAACTTTCATTAATATTGATATTTTGAGTACAAGTGTCAACGAATAGTGCATACTGTCAACTATTTCTTGTCAACATTGAATGATGAAGTAAATGAAAATTGAAGCACCCAATAAAGCGAGGAGTATGAGTGTTGTATGTAAGGGACGTGTGTGTGTGTGTGTGTGTGTGTGTGTTGTATGTGAGGGACGGTGATGTGAAGAAGTCTACTTTAACTTCTTTCTTATGACACACACACTCTTTGTTCTTTAGATGAGGATCCACATGGGAAGTGGATTGACAGAACTGAGGATGTGACGACTCTGTCAGCGATGACAACAGGGTTCCCACAGGCATCATCACAGGGAAAGTCTCCTCTCCTACACAGGTGAGGATGGCAATCTGACCTGTGTGTGTCACGTGCCAGGTTTCATATCATTCCATACACTGAATCAAAGGTGTTCTCTTCTGTGCAGTGACCAATAGTTCTACAAAGGAAACTGAATCTGTTTTTGGTTTCTGTCTTAAAAATCTGACAAGGCAGAAGCACTAAGACGAGCCAGGATTAATAGCTTTAAACGGGAAAAGGAGCTGGAACATCCGAGTGGCTTCATCCATTCAGCTGGCAGTCCGACTCACATTGGAAGTGGAACAGAGTGGCAGCCAACACATCTCTGCCATGGTTGTGTGTTATACATGATTCAATCATGGAGGGAATAGTAAACCAAACTTGACCTACCAAACAAACTCAATCTGCTTCATCAATATTGCTTCTGTTAATACTACCACTACTGCTAATGCTACTACTACTATACTACCAACACCAAATGGAGTTGGAACTCAAGGGCCTGGGCTGCACCAGATTTCTGCCTAAAAGTCTGTTAAGGCAGTTTTTTCTTGCCATTGTCGCTGTAACGCTTGCCCCTGGGTGATGTTGGGACTTTGAAATAGTATTGACTCTGAAAATCATGAGTGTATTCTAGTCCTGCTCAATGTGTTAAGTGTCCTAAGATGACTTCTTTTGTGATATGACACTATTAATAAATTGAATACACACCATGGGCGAGCGGTCATAATAAGCTATAAATGCAGTGCATGCCCAAGCCCTTCAATAAAAATAATTGAAAATATTAATCTGGCAGTGTGTTCAATTATACAATACCTTAGTTTTACTGTTTTGGTCTTAAATCCGTGCCTAATCTGTCCCGTTTTGCTTGCGAAAAGCTGGAAAGCTGACAGCTTGTTTCACGCATGCGCACTGTAACACCGCGTAGTACAGTTACTGCTAGAGGCTGTTTACTGTAGATGAGCATTTTGAATGGCAAAAAAGCTGTCAGTGAAGCAGCTTATCTGCCAACGCGCATGCGCAAAAATGACTTGTTTGAATTGTTCAGCGGGAAACTGTCAGTGGTTCATTCATTGTGTAGCCTGGTCAAAATGGCTGAAAATATTAATTATATTCAGGCTTTGCGTTCAGTGCCGTTTTCGCGGAGACCTTTTGAGGAAAAGAAAGCTATAATTTCAAGTGGTCGGCCTACTCCTGAAGGAAATATCACAAAGACTGCAAAGAATTCCGTCCGTCACTTTCAAGCTAGCGCGTATGAGAAACATAAATGGCTAGCTAGCCGACCCCCCTCCCGTCAAACGATCCGGTCTGACAGCGACATATTGCCTGTTCATTCATGAAAACCATCTCGAAACACTCTCTGTCAAACAAGGTGGGGAATGAGAAATCTGCGGCGCTACTAGCCTAGTTCGTTTTAAAAACACACCGGCAGCAGCGCCTGCTGATCTGAGACGTGTCAGTGAGTTACTGTAAATGCTGGGCGGAAAACCAGCTGTGGTCTGTGATTGAGGTGCAGTCGGGTGAGTTTGGAGCTGACGAGAGGATCGCGCTGACGACCGCTTCGTTACATTTTTCTCATTGAAAAACTATATAACTGGCATTTAGATGATGTTCTCCATAAAAAAATAAGTGAAATACTGTAATAACAATTCGGTTTTAGTAATCAACCGCTTATAGTGATCAAATGTACTCTGGACCAACGTGATCACTACAAGCGGTTTCCACTGTAGTAGTTAAAAACCCTATTATATTTTTTATTAAAAAATATAATGCCCCCCCACGGGCGCGCATGGTATTGACACTTCAGCATGACCACAGTAAAAAGTCACCGCTCGCCACTGATACACACATACATATATATATATATATATATATATATATATGAATATATAATAATTAATATATATATATATATATATATATATATATATATATATATATATATATATATATATATATATATATATATATTCATTCCTCGATGACATTTCACATTACTTAAATACATTTTGAGACTGAATCCATCTCCCCTTCACATTAACTTTATCATTTGCAGCATGCTGAATAGCTCCCCCTTGTCTGTGAAGTGAAAATAACATGAAGATCAAATGTTTGTAGTCCACCTTTTATGCTATTGTTGTCACTCTCATATCACTCTCTGCTTCCTGGAGTTGAAAACTTTGAGAGAAGTTCAACTTGGTTTTTTTTTGTGGTACAAGGAGATACTTTTTTTGCTTCATAGCCATGCATTTCTTTGTTTCCATGTGTTGTGTATAGCTTTGATCGTAGAACTCTGCATACTTTGGCAGTTCAACAAAGGTACGATGACGCTCTTGAACTTTGCAGAACTTTTCTTTCTACATGAGATGATTTGCATTGCTCCACCAATATGATTCACAATGCTGTTGTACTGCAAACTCTACTACTTATCATCAATATTTACATATTAACAATGACTCAATTACTTTGCTCAAAGTATCAACCCACCCACAATGATCACCCTCAGCTCTGGAGCTTTTCACCATCTCTCAGCTCATGGTTTGCATTGCGGCCCACCACTTAACTGTTTCGGTTCACCCTAACTGCTCTCATCAGTTAGTTTGATACCACAAGAACTGTGCTGTGAAGGAGGCTACAACAATAGTGGTCTACAGACTCAAAAGGAGTAAACAAGAGCCTACAAATGATAGTAGCATAGCAAACAGTTGTCTGCTGCTTTATTAATGCTCTGAATATAGCACCTTTAAAACACATACAGGAGTTGAGCTTCAAAATAATCTTAATCACATGTTATTTGTTTATGAGTTTGTGATTTCCCACCTTTAACCAGAAGAAGAAGAAGATAGTCAGCCTACGTTTTGAAAATTCTCCAGCTGAATGTTAGGAAAGAGCAAAAGGTTAAGAGAATTCCTGTAAATACACCACAGGCTGGGAATGATACGCAACTTGCCGCTGCCTTGTTGTCCAACAATTTCAAATCCCTCTCGAGCAGGCAACAACACTGTCAACATGTTTTATGCATTTAACTCTGTCATTCTGAACTCTTTTAGGACACTGTTTTACCCTCACTATATGGACGGAAGAACAGAACCTGGCCTTCTTCTGGGGATAAGCTACCAAAGGGCTGGTGTAATGCTGCCAAGTGAGTAACCGTCTGGCCTTGTGTACCTGACCTCAGGTGGTGTACGTGTATATGTGTGAGTCTGTGTGTGTATACTTTATGTATGCATATAACACGAGCTGAAAGCCACCCGCTGCCATGTGTACTCAGTCACCAACCTCACCTCCATAATAGAATCACATCCATAGTGCATGTGGACTGTATGTAGCACCTCTTTCAGGGGCTGTTTTAGTGTAATGTATTATTCAACACTGATTTTTTGGTCATTTTTCTTCAGTATGTTGCATGAGGATTTTTGAGAAGGAGGCGCAAAGGGACAGGGCTAAAACAGGAGTGTTTCTGAATGGCTTAATACAGGTATAATATTCAGAAAGATTTTTTTTCTTTTACATGAAAGCATGTGGATATGTAGGAGAAACCAGGCGGCATGCCTTAAACGCTGGCCTTCTGGTTGCAAAACAAAATCCAGAATACATGTAAGTCTGTGAGAACCCAACTTCCCACTTGATGTATCATCTGTTGCTCCCCTTAAAAAAGAAAACAAATAAATAATAAGAAAACAAAGAAAGTTAGCTCCATGGTATAATTCCCAAACTCTCAAACTAAAAATCAATTTTCACAAACCAAAATCAAAGATCTCTTCATGTAAACCATCAACCTGCCTAATTGACCCCATACCAACTAGTGTGTGTGAGTGTGGGGGTGTGTAATCAACATCTGCCGTCACAGTGTGTCACCTAACCCAGCACGCTGCTTTGAGGCGGCTAGAAGAGGAAGCCCGACTGTTAGTTCACAGATACTGTATAAATTGTGAGTCGTGGCTCTATTATTGATCTCTCTCTCTCTCGGGCCTAAGTGGGCAACAGGCTAATTCCAAGGAGGTGCAGTCACTTGGTGTTTTCTCTGGGGTTGCTGTGTTCCCATGTGGTGTGTATCTTCTGGACCCTGTTTATTAGCCTCTCCTGCCCCCGTGAAGCCCCAGCCCTGCTCCTAGCGCCTCCTGTTCTCTCTGATAGGTCACTGGCTCCCAAGGCATGGTGGGTCACTATGAAATTCCTATATTGTTAAATTGTTCGCTTGCGTCTATTGTCTGTGAAGGTCCTTTTTTCTATGTCCGCCATGGTTGCGTCCAGGGTGATACTTGGATGTACTCACACCTCTGGTTAGCATGATCACAAACCGGTGTTTCCTCTTGATCTTATAAGTACTTAACCTTCTAACTATTGGGCCTAATTGGTTAAATACTTGGTGTAACGTTAAACAAATATATTCCCAGGTGGCAGAGTTGACATTTCACCATTATAAGCCACGCTCCCCACCACACTAACAAAGACAGTACTGTATGTAAAGTGATAGAGGAGTGTATGTTGAAGTACTTTTGTTTTTATCGTGGTATTGAATTGGTATGGAGAATCATTTAATTTCACTGGTATTGGTATCAACTGGGTTTACCACCACAGAGAGAATCTAGTCCTGTGGGAGAAACATTTTTTTTTTAAATACTTAAATTAAAATGTAGAGTAGCCTACATGAAAAAAAAAAAAATAGATTTTGGTCAACATACACAGTGTAAAACAATTTGTTAAAAAGGTCGGGATTCCTTTTAAAACTATGTTATGTTGGAAATTATGAAATATAATTTGACTTTTACAGAGATAATCCTCCATGTCTTCTTACCCTTTTCACCCCAGTTTACCCATTCCTTTCTCCTCCACCAACCTCCTCTCCGAAGAGACAGGAGGGTGAGGAGAAAAAAGGTGTCCTCCTCACCCTCCTGTCTCTTCTTACGTTATCTTTCCTTTTTTCTCCTTCCACCGTAGATATATCACTTCATCGTTTCATCCCTGCTACCTTCTCATGCTTTCATCTGTCTGCCTCAATTCTTACCCTTCATTCCATATCTGTTCTGTCTTTCTATCTCCTGTCATGCTTTCATCCCTCCCCTCTTATCCTTCCTGTCTCATCTCATCCCACCTTCCGCTCATCCTTTCATCCGTTTCATCGTCTGTAAGTTTAGTTACTTTACTGACTGCTTATCAGAGACCATTTTGCTTTAACAGTGATGAAATGTCACTTTAAAAAAACAACAAGCAACAGTTCCTGCCGTCAAATCACATTGAGTTTCTAAATTGAAATGGGATGTGGCTAACACATGGATCCACATGAGGACTCACAGGGGGTGGAGGGCAGAGGATTCTGTTCATGAAGTAAGGCTGCATCGCAGGTGGCCGAGCCGGGATAGGACTCTTTCCAACTCACCAACCAAACACCATCCGAGGGAAGGAAGGGTGCCACCTTGTTCAGGAGGAGGAGAAAACAGCAACAGAGGATATTATCCTGCAAGGTGGTGGGAATGAAGCAATAGGGGACATAGACAGATGGGAGAATGCAGTTGATAGGAAAGTGACCTGGGCTAAGCTCTGGAAAGCCGAACCTCACCGCATCAAATTTCTCATCCAGGCAGTATATGATGCGCTGCCAAGCCTGTCAAATCAGCACACATGGGGCATAGCAGAGTCACCAGCATGCCCTCTGTGTTCCAAGCAAGGAACTTGAAGAGGGTGTCAATGGATGCAAGACCAGGTCCTGAGGACCATCGCTGAAAACATCAGCACAGGTCATTGAAATGTAAACAGAAGAATGATTTCACATGAAAACCTAATAAAAATGAACACCCCCTCTGATATAGTACAAAAAAAATAAGAGAATTAAATGTATTTAAACTCTTAAGCATTCTCTCTCATCTAAAGCGAGTCAATGATCATGTTGATTTATTCTGTCTTATTAACACCTGGCTGTGTTATGTAGACTGTCAGTTTAAACTAAGCGAGTCCTCCCAGACATAGTCACTCCTACTCATATCTCTCAAGGCAGCGAAGTGGAGGAGGAGTTGCAGCCATTTTTGATTCAAGCCTATCAATCAACCCAAAACCAAAACTAAATTATGTCTCATTTGAGAGCCTAATTCTTAATCATTCACACTCAACCTGGAAAATAAGATAATTCTGTTTGTAGGGTTAGTCCTCTAATCAGTAGTGTAGCATTAGTGTAGCATTTACTTCATTAATAGATTCTATTGGCTTCAGTCAGAGTTTACATCAACCACACTCTCGACCTCGTCTTGACTTATGGGGCCCTAGTTTCGTAGACCAGGCGCAGTCAGCTTTCAGCGCACCTGCGCCACGCCGACGGGGTGTGTCCGCCTGGACTTTGCAAGTTTCGTGCACCGCGTAGGCTTGCGCAGGCACACCTCCCGTCTCGCCAACCTGCGCAAGTGGGAGAGAGGAAGGAGAAGAAGGCGTGAGTGGGAGACGAGGAGGAGACGAGGCGTGGACTGGGATTAATACAGCCGATTCAGATCTTCACCAATCAAATGAGCTCCTCTCCTCACCTTTAATGCGTTAGGGGAGGTTCACTGCAAGTTCCGTCACTTGACAACCCGATGACAGAAGCATGACAGATGACAGATGCCGCCGCTCCCACCACGCTCATCACGCGCTGTGCGTGCGAATCATAATAATAACAATGCCGATATTATAAAAACCAGGAGAGAGAGAGGGAGATGTTTTGGTCAGAGAGGCTGAGTTTCCGTTACGCGTGCCATCCGCCTTTGATCTGACGTCAGATGTGACGGGACAATCTATATAGATATAAATTCACGTGTTGATTCAATTAGTTGCATTAAATAGTGTTTGTTGTGATTATTTATTGCCTTTTAATGTGCCTGGAACTGTGGAAACCTGCCTGTGAGGTCTCGGTGACGTGTATGCACTGCGTGCCGTCAGCCAAACTTCCACTCCGCCAGCTGTAATTCGCCTTGAATGAATGGACTTTATTTGCGCCTTGTGCCGAGAGTAGACCAGGTTGGAGCTGGCGGGCTTTTTGCCACGAAACTTCCGCTACGCCAAGCTGAATCTGTGACGCCTCCCCCTGCTGCACCGCCACACCCATCTTGGCACAGGCGATCCACCAAACTGCCAAACTGACCGTGCGCAAGGCTGCGCGGGTCAAAACTTGCATTACGCCGGCTCCGCCACCCTCCGCCACCCTGCGCTGCACCACGAAACTAGGGCCCAAGGTGTTGAAATTGAACTCTTAATAATGTTTCCTCAAGATTCTTCTTTATCTGGACTAGGCTCCTCTCGGCAAAAGCTAGGCCTACTACACTGGTGTCTATTGGAGAGTGCTGAATCTAAGTTTAAGTATATATATATATATATATATATATATATATATATATATATATATATATATATATATATATATATAAATCTTCCTTTTGTCTCTAAGCTCCTTGAGAATGAAGTTACCAATCTGCCGTGTGACTTTCTCAATAACAACAGTCTATGTGAGGACTTCCAGTCAGGAGTGACCTTCTATGTTATGATCTTGATTCCCTGTTTTATGTTGTAGTCTTCCTGGGATGTGTTGTGCTTTGGATACCCCCCCCCGACCCCAACCATTCGCCCCACGTGTTCCGACGGGCGTCCTTCCGATGCCTGCTCCACATATCCTGATGTGGGTCCGACCGACGCCTGCTTCCTGTGCCCTGACGGGGGGTTGTCCACAACATCCAACTGAAGTTCCACGTGTCTCCATTTCCTGTACTGGAACAGTACTCCTCAGTTATTGTCCCTGCTGCACTGCAGCTGTCTCCAGTCGGGTCCCAGCAGTCTTCAGTTCCTGTCTATGCAAGGTCCCAGTAGTTTCCAGCCGCTGTTTCCCCCGCGTTGCAGCAACCTTCAGCTGCAGATGGGACCTGCCTTCCCTGACAGGCTCCAGCTTCAGTGGGGACCCACATTCACTGAATGCCTCCAGTTCCTGGTTGCCCTCCTGACTGCTAATACTACTACCAACACCTAATGCAATGGAAACCAAGAGCCTGGTCTGCTCCAGATTTCTGCCTAAAAGTCTGCTAAGGGAGTTTTTTTCTCACCACTGTCAGACTTTCGGAAAATCAGGAGTGTGTTCTAGTCCTGCTTTATGTGTAAAGTGTTACCACCCCAACCAGACAATGTCCTTGTGCCCGGTTCCACCAAACAAGCTGTTGGAGCTGACAAGCATGAGAAGATCACTTGAAAGAAGCGCTCCATGTATGCGGAACAGGCCAGCAACCATTAAAAAAATTAAACCTTTATGGAGTGTTGGACCACTAGTAGCAGTATCAGGCAATGTTTTATATTTTCTTTGTAGCGGGCTGCAGGATGCACATTCAAATGTAAAAAAATGAACCTTGCACGGTTTATACATTCTTATTATTATTTTTTTAAATTGTTTTTTCAAATGCTCCATGAGAAAAAGGAAAGCACCCAAATGTATGTAATACCTCAGGAAAAAACACAAAAGCTGTGACCCATTCAAGTGGCTACATCCTTCAAAGGCTGCATTTGAAGACCGAATGCATCACGGTTGCCCCATTTCAAAGAATCCTTCAAATGCAGCCAAGAAATGCGGTCTTCTTTTCCCCGATTCAGAGGATCCAGCTGATTCACGGCACAGCTTATCCCAAGATTCATTGCACGCCAGTGACGATTGGATTTTAATCAACACTGCAACAAGGGGATCAGCGGAGATGTGGCAGAAATACCCTCTCTCAGCCTGAAACACATCATGCGCCAATGGCAGTGAAGCATATCCACCATCAAAATATAAAATAAAAAGAATAAAATATGATATCTGGCTCCATTTTAATCATATAATGTTATTTACCTCTTCTGTGCTCTTGTTTTGTCAACCGCAGCTGGTTGCTAGGCAACGAAAGCGGCAAAGAGGAAAACAGGAAATCCTCTGTAGACCAGACGGTCTCATTTTGGAGACTTACGCATTCCGGAGTCTTCAAAGCAACTGGCCGACTTAAGCCCCGTTCACATACGTCGCTACTCGCCCATCTCTGAGCGACCGCTGTCAATGGAATGTGAATGTGTTCTAGCGGAATGTGGCCAGGATAGGCGATGTGGGCGGGTACGGAGATAAATTAATTTAACTTTCTGCGATTCGAGTGAAGCGAGTACCAATCGGAATGTAGAATAGAGATGATTGACAGTTGACGTCAACAGAGTTCCACAGAGAGTTGCCGCTTGAACTAGCCTGGCCATTACCAGCCGGCGGCAGTTAATTTTTTTTGCGAGTGTGTAGAATTCAGTGAGAAAGCGAGGGGCGAGTAGCGACATATGTGAACACGGCTTTAGACCTCCAAGACATCTGTGTGAATGTAAATTCAACATGGCAGCCTCAAGGTGTAAGCTGATCAGGGTTCAGTTGGATACTGAGATAGTTGAAAAATAAATGTTAGAAAGCCATTGATACAAACTTGGGGAATACCATTTGAAAGTCGTTGGCATTTATCAAACAAAAGGATTGTATTGGCTGCATCCAGAAATTAAGTTTTTTTTAAGTAGTGCCTTGTACTTTTCTTTCCTGTAGTATCACTCCATAGGCAATGCACACACAGTCATTGACAAATCTATAGGTGTGAACACATAACTACTAGGGCTGTGTTCAAAAAATCGATCCGCGATCCGATATCGATTCACGCTCAAAAAGCACGATATCGATCCAAAAATGTCTGGATCGATCTTTTCCAGGTGACTAAAGGCACTATTTTCTTTGACGCGCAAGGCGCACTATAAAAAGCGAGTGCCGGCTAAACGAAACCGAAACCGAAACTTAAGCTAGCGAGATGGCTGAAGCGGCACCACTAAAATCACCTTCTGGAATGAAGGCTGATGTTTGGCAAAACTTCGGATTCAGACGTTACGAGGACAAAGACGAACTAGACAGAACAAAAGCAGGTAAGTCGACTTTTCTCGCCCCGCTTCTTTTTCCTGCTCCCCCCCTCCCTCCTCTCTCTCTCTCTCTCTCTCTCTCTCTCTCTCTCTCTCTCTCTCTCTCTCAACCTGTATGGCATTTCACAAGTCTCTGGTTGTCAAAGACTGGGTACAGGGGTTCTTGTAGTTTTCTAATATAGAGGGCCACTTAATTTTAATATATTTATATTTTATTTGGTCATTGTTGTTTAGTTCTGGTCATTGTTTTAATTCTGCCATGGATATGTTACTTAAATTTCAAATAATACTTGGATTTTTGTCTAAAATAAATACTTGATTCTTGACTCTTCTCTCTCTGTGTCCCTCTTACACGTACACAGATACAATCACAAACACATGGAGCTGTTTTGTCTATGGGACAGTATTTATTTGCATTATGTCTGTAAATAGATCGATATCGAATCGGATCGAATCGTGGATCGAATCGGATCGTGACCTTATGAATCGGAATCGGATCGATCCAGGAAATTCGGATCGATTCCCAGCCCTAACTACTACCGATGCACATGTTGACGGATGTCGAATGTGTCTTTCTCTTTGTGTGTGTGTGTGTGTGTGTGTGTGTGTGTGTGTGTGTCTGAGTGAGTGAGTGATTGAGTGAGTGAGTGAGAGAGAGAGAGAGGATTTGCCTCCATCCGAGCACATGGCGACTCTAATAGGCTCTATCTCTGCTGCTTCACTACATTAGAGTAAAAGTGATGCGTTGCTCCAAGGCGCCGCAATTAGGCTGAGTCACGTCAGTGCTGGACGGCTCTGATGAAGGGCTATTAAGAGCGCCATGGATGATGGAGGCACTCATCAGCCCCCCACCCCCCTGCCCACATACACACCTTTACCACCATGACCATCACCATTCGTCACCACAGCCAGTCGCATGCCCCCCCGCCCTTCTCCTCCACATCCGTCACCATTAACACCAAACTTTCCCAGGCAACTTCTTTGAGCAAGAGTCATTCTAACCTGGCAGCTTTCTCCCTGCCATTTTCCCCTCCTCTCTTCTCTGCATCTGTCTCATTTCCTGCCATGGATTCATATATATTTTGGGATAAGTGTTCTCCATGAATCTTACACCTGCTTTCTCTTTCTCTTTTTCTCTGGCTGCCTTTTCCAACATTCTATCTTTCATCCACTCCTTCCTTCTGTTCATCTGCAAGTCTATTCATCTTCCTCTCTCCAGCCCCCATGATTGCTTCACTCTCCTTCTTCCTTCCGTTTTTTTTCTCTGAGTCATGCACCTCTTTTAATAGCTCAATTTCTCTTATTCTTCCCTTATCTTCCCCAGTTTGATGCATTTTACCTGGCTTGAATCAATTTGCCCATATCCATCCATCTCCTCCTCCCTCACACGTTTGCTCTCACTCCCATGTTAATACCTACCTCCAAAGCTGCTGTTTGTTTCTGAAAATGAACTCAAGTTAAGTAGAGTTTGGATGTGCTGTATGGTCGAAATTGATTTTGTAACAGAAATGTTTTAAACAACAACAAAAACAACAACACCAATGTTTTGGTTATTTACAGTAGTTGATCTGACACATTACTTGAATGTAATGAGATTTTAGTGGAAACAACACCTCAGACATGAAATGCTGTCTACAATGTCTACAGATATTGGATTTTTAAATAAAAGGATTTAACTGATTTCATTATTTGGCTGTTGTTTGTCATTGTTGTCCACAATAGTTGGTTAGCCATCACCAGTTTATGAATCTGGATCTGGAAGTCCCTCAGGATCTTATGTTGGTCATTCTCATCCACCGTTGGAGGCGTCTTCCATTTCGACATTGGGACTTCCAGCCCATAATACTCCATAGTGCTCCAGGCGTCAGTAAAGTCAAGTGCGAATTAAATACTAAGAAACATTTTAGCTGCCTACAATCATGAAGACTTACAACAACACTGTGGTATCAAAATATTCCACACATAACCGTGTCCACAGATGGATAAATGTATGTCCTAAATAAAGTGTATAAGTATTTATTAATTACCACTTCTTTTCACTCTAAACTGGCCAAACAGTGTTATTTTCATAGGTCATTTCATTGGTTTCTCACTATTCTTCTATGCAGCAATTACACCTACATCATTTGTTAGTAGGTGTTAATATTTGGTAACTACTAAGCTCTTTTGAGGGACTTGTTTCTGCAGTTAATTCAGTAATATGTAAATCTCATCTCAATAAGTACTTCTCATCATAGGCCAAGTTTAAACAGCTGGTGCAACAAGCTGCTTGGTTACACAATGAAAAAAGACTATTACTATCTGTATCTCTCTGAATCTAATTGTCTCTCCCTTTTTGTCTCCACATCTGTCCGGTCCACCTAGCATCCAGGCCTGTAGAGAGCCAGGTAAAAAAAAAATAGAACCAAAGGTGTTTGTGCCAGCGGTCAGGAACACCTGCTGTGTTGCCTGGGTGACCTTAACACACCTGCACCTGACCAGCTTGGCTCCCAGCCAATACTGGACTACAGCTTCTGGTGTAATCACCATAAATGGACCCTTAACGTTGTTATGGTCATAAATGTACCATTTCTGGTGTTATCTGAGAAAGTCCTACACAAAGAATCTTGGCTCAGGAGCGATAAAAAGGTTGCAGGAATATTCTCAATGCTGAATGAAAGAGAGTTAATGAAATGCTACAGATTAGATTGTCAGTCTCAGAGATGCTTGCATCTCCCACCCACCACAATAATGCCAGAAAGGAGAACACAACACTAAGATATTTGGTAAGCAGAAAAATGCAACAGTTTTCGCTGGTTTCTAGATTTACATAGGCTGGCCAGCTAGATGGAGTACTACAATTACCTGCATGATAAATACATGTAAGTAATTAGGCTGATGTGAATAGGCTACGGTATTTTTTAGACTACTTTTAAAGAAACTACGGCTTACAATGTATTCCTTTTTTATTATTAGAATGCATTCAACAGAGATGTTCATTACATAAAATAGTGTACATAATTACATTGCGTCTGAGAGTAGACTAGGACCATTGACTCATTGTCCATGAGATGCACATTATCATCAAAATCAAGAGTGCATTTTTCTTTATAACCAAATGGAGACAAGCACAGTTTTGTCTGGGTAAAAAAGGCTTGTTTCCACACGGTCATTCAACTGAAAGGCTTTCAGACTGCCAAACATCCGTATTATGTCATTCTTTCGTTACGTTGCCATTGCATGGTGCATCCCTGAAAACTAACATTATTGTTTCAACACAGCCTTTGTAAACATGTTACGGTCTGATTTCATTAGAAAAAAACTCCTACTCATTTAATGAGTATAATAATCTGTCTATTTTCCACAGCCAGTGTCCTTCTCTCACTCTTGTCCCCGACTGTACCCATGCCTCTGTGCATTTTGCCATGGTTACACCAGGTAATGTCCTTGTTCCTGCTATCTGACATTTTATCCTCTTCCATCACCCTTTGCCGTGTGCCGTTCCATCTCCCCACACTGGAATTACCCTGATTATGATTATAGCTGTGATGATAATGATAACCACTGCAAAATTGCACTCCCTCTCATATCCAACACCCAGGGGATTATGTTTGACTGAAAGGCTGCCTGGAAATGTTTCCCCCATCTCATTTTTTTAGATTTCCTCTATCTCTCTTTGTTTCTTTCTTTCTTTTTTTGTTACATTTGGCCTTTTATACTTCCCTTGCTCTCTCCACTCATTGCTCACGCCCTCTCCAGCTCACCTCTCCTCTCTTTTCAGTCTTTTTCAATTTTCTGGCAGTCTTTCATCTCTGTTGTTGTGCTCCTTTCAACCTTTCCTGGACTGTCTTACCTCCACCACTTGTCTCTGGCTCTTTCCTTTCCCACTCCTGGTTCATCCACTTATTTGTACTCTTCTTATCTTGTGCCTGCTTATTCTACTGCCACAAAGAAAGCAGATACATTTTCTTTTTAGTCATATTCCATTCAGGAAATAATTATAGAGTTGCCTCTCGAAAATGTGAAGTGGACGGCATGAAATGGCTTTGTTACTCGCCTTCATCCTTCACTGATGTATGCCCTTCATTATGTATTTCCGGTTCTGCCTTTCTTTTTCTTTACCAGTATAACATGAAATCCATGTAATTTTGAAGATGAACAAAACCCCATAGATCTATCTTTTCAGATCATACAGATCTACTGGGTTGGTTGGTACCGCTGGTTTTCTTTCCCATCCAAGGCAAACAAGACATCTTTTTTTTTTTTGAGAGAGAGAGAGAGAGAGAGAGAGAGAGAGAGAGAGAGAGAGAGAGAGAGAGAGAATCAAATAAACAAATAACATGTTTGACCAAATATCTCTTTGATAAATCATCTTTGATCTGGTAAGTTCAGAAAAATCACATTTTACATGCAGACTTGAAAATCAGGAAAAGACATTACAACATAAAAAAAAATCTAAGACGATATATATTGTCACGACATATTGATATCATTTTGATTTATTGCCCAGCCCTAGTTTGAACTTCTCAAACTGTTCACTGCTGCCATAGACTGAGGTAGCATTTGGCACTTTTCTCAAGGACCTCTTTTTATGTGCATTTTCAATTTGTGTTGAAAATTTGAAAAAAATCTTCAAATATGGCAAAGCAGCTTTCACACTTGGCTGAGGTGGAAATGTCAGTGTATCTGTACAAAAAATGTGATAAAGTGCAATGTAAAGAGAGAATGAAGATGTACATGAAGCACGTGCCTTTTCGGCTACTCAAGGCGCTTCAAAAATCCCACCCCCTTCCTTCAGACCTCTGTCCAAAGCCGCTCCACCAGAACATGTGAACACGCACTGCCTGATTACTGAGGAGAGCATTAGGAAGGGGAGCACAACATCTCTAAATGACTTGTCATGGCTTACTCGGAAGTAAAAAAGCACCTTACATTATCATAATAAATGTAATCAAAAAACATGGCTATTGTTGGTAGGCAAATTTGTCAGTCTAGCATGTATTGGGAAATGTTATTGGACATTTAGATTCAATGCAATAATTTATTACTGGCTAGATAGCAACACCTGCCTGCAGTAACACTAGATATTAGGCAAAGCTAAACATCACAAGGTTTGCAATACTACGCAGTCAAAGTTTTCATTTTCTTTTTTGAAACTTCAGCGCATTTCACGAAAACAGCTGCAGTAGGCTACCTTCCGAACTTTCAGCTGATTTTTTTCTGTAGATATGATGGTCAGTTTCTCTGTTCTAAAGCCTCTGTTCAATAAAAATATCTCATGATGTTTGTTACTTTACAGGCCAGAATTTGAGGACTGAGCTTGGAGCTGCCACATCAGCTGTTGGATCTCTGCCTGACACGTGACCCAAGCCTGCGGTTTGACTAACTACACCTCACATCAGCAGATGCTCCGCGATTGGGCCATCCTGTTGCATTTCAACCTACTTGGTGTGTCTGCCAGAACTGCAGAGAAATGCCCATGGACGTGGAAAGAAAGTGCTGTGGGAAACTCCATCACTACTGTGGGCTGGCACTTTTGAGGTTTACATTTCAGGAAGGGGTCCTGTGCCTTGCATGCGGAAAGATATCCAGGCATCGGCTGATCTTCCAGACACAGGGGAGAGAAACGGACAGTTCCACCACACAGCATATCCACAATTTATTGTGTGGCAATATGGAGCACTGGGACAGGGCCAGAGTTGTGATTCCAAGTTGCTGTGTCTGGAAGATACGTGATCGCTGCCCAGATCCAAGTCAGGATCGTATTATTTCTTTATTTCTTCACTATTTATGTTCTGCCTGACCTGTTCTAAATTGTTTAAATACAAATGTTCCTTTTCCTTCCCTCACAGCATAAATAAATGCAGGTCCATTTACCATTCTCACCATGCATGGAGGGTTTAACCCTAAGTCCAGGACTCTGAGATTGTACACTAAATGGAAGGAGGGAGGGCGAAGACGAGTGAGGGGGTCAGAGCCACTATCCAGGATGAAACAACCAAGATCCAGGAGTACATCTGGAAGATGGCCTCAAGTGATAACCAAGATCAAGGAGGAGGAGGAGGAGGGAGAGGGGGAAGGATCATGGAAGGACAAGCCCCTGCCCATCATGTACCACAGACAGATAGAAGAAGCGGCTCATATCGACAAATCATACCAGTGCCCAGAGACAGCTGGTCTGAAGAACAACACAGAGGCACTAATCATGGCAACACAAGAACAGGCACTGAGCACAAGGCCAATGGAGTCCGGGGCCTACCACACCAGACAGAACCCCAAATACACCTGAGACAGTCCAGCACACCAGCAGGGTGTAAGATGCAGGCAGGTAAGGCATCCATGTAGGTCCCCATAACTAAGTTGTTGGCATAGTGTACAGGAACATCTGTGCTGAGTATTATGGGCTGGAAGTCAAAATGGAAGACATCTCCAAAGGTGGTTAAGAATGACCAAGGTAAGACGCTGTGGGACTTCCAGACCCATAGTGAAAAACTGGTGATGGCTAACCAACAGGACATTGTGGTGGTGGGCAAACAACAAAGGACAGCAGTAGAAGATTTAGCTATCCCAAGTGACAGCAACATCAGAAAGAAGGAACTTGAGAAGCTCGAAAAATACCAAGAGGTGAAAGAGGAGCTAAAAAAGATGTAGGGAGTAAAGGTATCAGTGGTACCTTTGGTAATCTGAGCATTTGGGGCTGTATCCCCCAAACTGGTACAGTGGCTCCAGTAGATTCCAGGAACAACATCCCAGATCTCTGTACTCAAGAGTGCAGTCCTAGGAACAGCTAAGATACTGGGCAGATCCCTCAGGCTTCCAGGCCTGTGGTAGAGGACTGACCTTGGGGCAAGTGGGGATTGTTGAAATCAAAGATCTCAGACTTTTTCTACATACACAAAAAAGGCTACTTCTATCAAATTCTGTTCACAAGTGTGTGAGCACTTCTCATTTGCCGTGATAATCCATCCACCTGACAGGTGTGGCAGCACAGGTGTGCCTCAGGCTGGTCACAAAAAAGGCCACTCAAAAATGTGCAGTTTTATCTTGAAAGGGGGGGGGGGGGGTCAGAAAACCATTTGACCACCAACACGTTCACATAGAGTTGGTCATTTTGTTGATTGTGGCCTGTGGAATGTTGGCCCGCTCCTCTTCAGTGGCTGTGTGTACCTGCTGGAACGTTGGCAGGAAGTAATGTAGAAGGCACTGTCGTTTCACACCAATCCAGAGAATCCCAAATTTTCTCAATGAGTGACATGTCCTGGGGTATGCAGACCATGCAAGAACTTATGAGATAAATATGGGGCTGTGCATCATCATGCTGCAACATGAGGTGATGGTAGCGGATGAATGGCACAACAAGGGACCTCAGGATCTCGTCACAGAAGCTGTGCATTCAACATGCCATCAATAAAATTGACGCCACCTGCTGCTTATCTATAAGTGAACCTACTGGTAATAAACGCAGTAACAGTACTATCGATCTGTTTTTATTACCTGTCAACTTTCCCATCCTCAGGGTCTGCTGAGAGCTCACCTAGACTACCCCAATACAAAACACCATCCACACACTGGATCCATGACTGTTTCAGGTAATCAGCATCTCCGTCTTTTAAGTAATCTTACTGCTCCTTCTGCTCCAGACTTGATATTATCAGTTGGATATTTCAATATCAATACTGTGTGAGCACCACGGTCCCATCTATCATTGTGTGTGTTATCTCTTAGGTATTATCCCATCCACCCAGTAGAAGCATAGATTATTTTCTACAAGTAACACATAGCTATATCTTGATATGAGCATATTCATGGGATGCTATTCACTCATAATAGCGTTTAATGTCAATACATATAGAGTATACAGCAGTACTGGGATGACATTATTATTGACTAAATCTAATAACTCAATTGAAATGTTGCAAGGTTTTAAACATATTGCACCAAATTGTAGTCTAAATTGTCATGGTCAAAACAATCATAATCATAATAAATAGCCTGACATTGTCATAATCATTATTTACGTCAAGGCCTACCAATTAGATTTAAGAATACTTTTAATTAAAAAAAGCATAAGAAAAATATGTCCTCCTATCATTTGCCACTATCCAGTTGCAGAGATCTTTGCATTCTAAAGTTTTTGCTGCATTAATATACAGCATTGAATGTAATTATGAGCCTGAATAGTTTTTTTTTTTTTTTTTCGAACGGAAAAATACATGTTCTCCCAGTTCAAGTGCTATTCTGGCCTGTGAAGATCTCAAACAATTCAAACAGTATCTTATTCTAAAAAAAGTTGCATCTCTGTTGTGAAACCAGACGAACACTGGCTAAAACTAACCAGTAGCTAATTGTCATCACACAAAGAGCAGATAAGGTTAATTGGCACTGGGAATCTTTCAAAAGGGATTTTGGAGAAACAGGTGGATGAGCAGGAGTACTGCAAAAATAAGTGATGTTTATTAAGAAAAAAGCTCTACTGAACAAAGGGCAAACATTAAACCCAGGAATTCCAATTACAAACTAAATCAAATTAAAGAGAAAAGGTAACAAAAGAAAAAACAGCAGCCTCATGGCAAAACGCCCAACTCCTCTCTCTCTCCCTCTTACTCTTACATGTTGCCTCCTCAGCAGCACTTTAAATTTCCCTCTGGATCAATAAAGTATCTATCTATTTATCCATCTATTTATCTATCCATCCATCCCTCCCTCCCGACCTCCCTACCTATCTATCTATCTATCTATCTATCTATCTATCCGTCTATCTGGAACATACCACCTGCCCAGGTAAGTACAGGGTTAGCTTAACAGCAGACATCCATATGACACAGAATGATTATATACAATTGATACAAGATACTGCTGTTATCTCAATACATCTATGTACAACCATCAAAAGAAAATTAATCTCAACAGCACCAGTAATCCCCTGCTGAGAGGACATAATGAGACAAACCTGTTAACACTGACTGACCTGCTGATCCACAACAAGATCCCAGGCAGACCAACAACAATACAAATCCCACGTATCCATAGAACAATAAACAAGCTGTGATCAATTCAGTCCAAAAGTATCAACCAAACACTGGAACAAGATCAAAAATTAAGCAAACACTAAATATGCTTACTCTTGGGGCACAGGGCCAAGTGAAATACTAATACTCACTAGTATCATCGTTTCCCCTATTTTGATGATATACAAGTCATTATCATTCCCTTAGTTTGGTTGGATGGCAGTGATTTAGCATGTCATCCTGATTTGCTGTTGTTTGTGTTGAGGTGTGAAGTTGATATAAGCCTCTTTGGCATTTTTATCCTAGCAGCATATTATTGATTGCATCTGCTTTCTCTTTTTTCTTTTTACCGTCTGTTTTTTTTATCATTCCAATTAAGTGCGGCGCAAATAAACTTGCTGCATTAGGCAAGATGGTAATGCAAATATTAATCCACTTTATCAGCCTAATTCATAAACAGGGCTGCAACAGAGAAGAACATCCTGTTCTCTAATTGAAATCCTCTGTATTCAGACAGATTGCCCGAATTAAACTCCACTCTTTGTTTTATAAAGTTAATCATTTATGTACTTCTTGGTGTCATTTGCAACAAGAACCATGCAAATTTCCCTTTTGGTACCTTGTTGAAAGCACGATGGTACATTTCAAGGGTTTTCTCTTGATAAACAGAAGAAACCTCTTTCACACCAAATGCGTAAATGAGTTTGGTTGCAGGATCAGTTGTATTTATTCGCATCGCCCGGACAGGACGCACCAGAGAGGAGGCGGGGCTTAACTCTTGCTGATGCTGACTATAGCCCCTTTTAGACAGACGATTCCGCTGTAATGGCGGAAAGGCGAGTAAAAATATGCCAATAACCGGAGCGTTTGGATAGAACTTACAGCGTTTAGATAGAAGGTACAGGGATGAGGGTGTTTGATGATCATTGGGTGTTAATTGTTTATTTATTAGTTTGTTATTTATTAATTTTGTACACGTGTTTTGTATTTATTTTTTTAGGAAAGTATTACAGTTATTATATATACTATACTATATTATATTTATTATACTACAGTTATTATAGTATATATTTGATATGAACCTATAAGTAATACATTTTTATTTTACATAAAGTATATATATTATATTATATTTGGATACATTAAGAATATATATATATATATATATATATATATGTATATATATATATATATATATATATATAATAATAAGTAATAATACATGATGTAATACATTTTTATTTTACATAAAGTATATATATTATATTATATTTGGATACATTAAGAATATATATATATATATATACATATGTATATATATATATATATATATATATATATATATATAATAAGTAATAATACATGAAAATGTTATTAATAATTATTATGAATAAGGAAGCTTAGCTAAAATGAGGGATGGAGAAGGGGTGGGATTAGATAAGTGGAAACTTCTTCCCACTCCTTTTCGAACATGCTTTTCTTTTAAGCAATTGTTTGTCATTTATGTATATAATTATGCTTACTATTTCTATTTCTGTTATTTCTGTAACAATTTTTTTTTTTTTTTTTTTACATGTTCGAAATAAAATTTCAATCAATCAAAAAAAAAAAAAACTTTGTTTGTCTGTGTTAAGATAGAACCCCGGCATTTCGGAATGAGTGAGATGTCCACGGCGCGGCCGCGGTCTCGTCTATGGACTCGTTGGTCGTGTGACGTATTTAATGGCCGTTGCTCGATGCATCAAAACAACTTCAAAAGGAGAACTTTTGCTCGTCTCGCATATTTATGCATATTTAAGACTCCTCAACAAGTGAAGTTGCTACATCATAAACATGTCGATGTGTATAACGGCAGCCTCGTACGAGCAACTACCGGCGGTTTATCTTTTTCGGATCTTCGCTTTGAGTTTGTTAAATCCGTCACCCTGGTAACGCGACGACGAAAAGGCAGTCTAAAAGAGACTAAAGTTGTATCATCCGTGGCGGAAATTACCACTATTGCAAGTCTGTCCACAATATGTCTTGCCTCCATTAGGTTACTGATTCACTGACGAATGACGACGCAAGGAGAATCTCAACACTGATTGGCTGATTGACGCACACATTTTTTTTTTTATCGAAAATTTCGCCTTATTTGCGCCCATCGCATCAGTCATCAGTTTGCGACAAGTCGCTTCTTTGCTTTGAACATATATAATTTGGTCGCACAAATAATTAGCCTTACGTTCACTTTAAGCATATTATTATTATAACTATAACTATTATATTGTTTCTTTATTCCTCTCACAGATAACCATCTAACTGATAACCATCGGGGCCGGCTATAGCTCAGAGGTAAAGCGAGTCGTCATCCAATCGGAAGATTCAAATCCCGGCTCCTCCAGTCTGCATGCAAGTGTCCTTGGGCAAGATACTGAACCCCCAAATTGCCCCTAATGCTGCGCTATATAAGCGCTATATAAATGCAGGTCCATTTACCATTTAACTGACATTTGCGTATTAGATGACTATAAAAGTAGGCCTAATGAAACGGACCAAACAAATTTACTGAATTTTATTGACTGATTCATAATACAGTACAGCTGTTTTAAACCACAGGTCATTTGCCCATACACATTAGTTTTGGGTCTCCATCAGAGCAATGATTTTAATTTTTCCCTGTTTGAGTAGACGACACAAAGTCACCGAGGAACACAGTTTCACTGCTGCATCTCATCTTGTTTGTCATAAGCATCAAGGAGAATACATTTCCTATGAGAGAAAATGACTTTCTATTTTCCATTGTACTTTCAATGTGCACAAAGAACCAGCCACAGCAGACGGTACCATCATGGGAGTAAAGTCAAAGAAATGGAATTACGTTAGTTTTACATTTCTTTTCCATATATTGTCATTTCTGAAAAGACTAAAATGATCACTCTAAGTGGACTATTTGATAACTAAAAGAAAATCATTTCAACAGATTTGTAAAGGGATGATTATGTCCCAAACTTTGGCATCTATAAGAGGTTGATCACTGTATCACGGCGCTCTTCGGGGACAAATCTGAGAACACCACACATACACACATAAGGGACACGGTACAGAAAATCCACCCGATGCATCAATCCACGGCATCGATCCCACCCGTCACATTGTCTCCACTCAATTCGTTACCTAACCACAATCAGTATAAGAGGTCCTCGTCTGCTGTCCTCTGCTGCGTTGTTGCAGTCTTCACTGTTTGCCAGTTTTTATGATTCGGGCCCAGCTTGAAGCTCCTTTGAAAAACAGCATGAGTCGCAGCTAAAAGCTACCCTGTAGATGAGAGAGAGAAGGCCTCTCAGCACCCGGCTCTGCTCTCTACACACTGCTGTCAATCTGCCACTTTACCACACGCCACTGCAAATCAATAGTGCTGCATTACTATAGAAACACCGTGGATCAACACTCCACTGATGGCTTTGTGTTGTTTCTTCTTGTCGCTACACGGCTGTGGGTGCTGCGGGTTTGTGTAGAAGTTTAAAGGAAATTGACGACACAAACAAAAAAAACAAGCTTTTGGGGACAAAGAGTGGAATGTTGCTTACGATGCTAAACAGATGCACCACTGATTGAATTGGTTGAAATAAAAGAAAAACATTTGGCAGTTAATCAAAAGTGTTTGATTGCAGTCAATCAGATAGTATCACAGGCTTTAGTGTCTATAATCGTAGCCCCCCCCCCCCCCCCCCCCCCCCTTTGTTAGTTGTGCAAGCTGTATCTCCAAAACGCCCATTCTGTTTATTATGTTGCACAAGGACTGTGAGGAAGTTGCAATAGTCATTTCTGCACTTGAATTCTCCGGTCGCAGCATGAAAGACACTTAATGATATGCATCTTGGAGAATATCTCTGGGCGTGAATTTTCATGTTTTCCGATGCATGGCTGCGTGTGAGTGTAAGTGTGCATCTATCACACACGGGTGTGTTGTTTTCCTCTCAGTCCTGCATGTGTAAGTGCACGCTCCTCCAGGTGGAAGTCACTAAACAGTAGCAGTTCAAACAAGTTGAGATCACACACACACACACACACACACACACACACACACAGGTATTACATCAATGTTTCGCTTCCACTGATGTTTGAGAGAGAACATGATGTGATGCCTCTCAGGAAATCACCCTAACCTCTAAGAAATTAAAACAAGGGGAAACTGGAACCAAAGGCGGAAATGAAACCAGATAAGATGGAACGATGGGCTCATATATCTTCCATCAGTCTCCTGGTGCAGAACGCGGCTCCACTAGCACATTCTTCATGCTGCTGCTTCCTCACTACACGCTGGACTGCAACACAAAATCACCACGAAGCAACGGGATAGAGATTGTTGTGTCTCAGACTGAGTCAGAGAGTTTCATCTGCACATAATTGCTGTGAATTATAATGCCGCGACTGTCTGAACATTAAATATTAATTGTCTCAAACTGCAGCCCTTATGTTGCTGATCTCCACTAAATGGAACACTTTACACAGACGCCATTCGTCACAGTTATTCGCTGTCATCTCATATTTGGTCCCCTGCTATAAGTAGCTCCCTTCTGAGACTTCTGTATCAACAAAGTGACATTTCCAATGTGAACCAGAGGTAATTTGTAGTTATTCATCTCTTTGAGGTAATCAAGCTTTTTGTTTTCCTTCAAATTGTATTTATCCAGGAATATTTGATGGAGCGTACTCCTGTTGCACTGCAAATGCTTGCTCATATGGTTACGCCCGGCTCATGGGCTGCAACACAGGAGGGAGATGCACGTGCACTTAACAATACAAAACTGCAGTTTAACAAATACAGCATTTACTGTGTGGTTACTGTGGTTACTTTGTGGTTACTGTGTGGTTACTGTGGTTACTGTGTGGTTACTGTGTGGTTACGTTGTGGTTACTGTGTGGTTACACTGTGGTTACTGTGTGGTTACTGTGTGGTTACACTGTGGTTACTGTGGTTACTTTGTGGTTACTCTGTGGTTACTGTGGTTACTTTGTGGTTACTGTGTGGTTACTGTGTGGTTACTGCGGTTACTCTGGTTACTGTGTTTACTCTGTGGTTACTGTGTGGTTAGTGTGGTTACTCTGTGGTTACTGTGTGGGTACTGTGTGGTTACTCTGGTTACTGTGGTTACTCTGTGGTTAGTGTGGTTACTTTGTGGTTACTGTGTGGTTACTGTGTGGTTACTGTGTGGTTACTGCGGTTACTCTGGTTACTGTGTTTACTCTGTGGTTACTGTGTGGTTACTGTGTGGTTAGTGTGGTTACTCTGTGGTTACTGTGTGGTTACTGTGTGGTTACTCTGGTTACTGTGGTTACTCTGTGGTTAGTGTGGTTTCTCTATGGTTACTGTGGTTACTCTGTGGTTACTGTGTGGTTACTGTGGTTACTCTGTGGTTACTGTGTTGTTACGCGTGGTGTAATGTGTGGTGCATGTTGTCAGTGTCAAAACAAAGGCAGGCAACAAAACCAGAAACAACGGGTTGGTGCTAACCCTCTTTTACTATTGGAGGTGGAGACCTTGCTCAACGGCACCGTGGTAGTGTAATAACTGGTAAGCATGGGGCACTTTCTTTTTACTCTATTTGATCTTTAGTGTAAAAGAATGAAATAATGATAAATACAGGGTTAAAGTTAGGAGACATACTATCTGTTAAAGGTGCAGACCCAGATCTTGGAGAATTTTTTTTTCTCCAATCTGAAGATCCATGAAAGACTTGCTCAGTTGACAATGGAGTCAATTTGGTGTTAATGACTTGAATTATTAGTTAATGACTTCTTCAATATTCAGACAAAAACAGGATAAAGAAGTTTGGCTCCTGACTTAATGACCTTAATTACCATTTTGATGAATTACCTCTGCCTTTGTGTGGTTAGTTCCTCTCATCCTCAGTCAGCTGTATGACACAAGGGGATTATTCTGTCCTTGCCTACAGACATCAAGAAGGAGTTTTGTCTGTTGCTCTCACTTACAGACTTACATAATTAAACTGTTTCATTTCTTTGGAGTCAAAAAGATACACAGATAAGTGACTGAAATAATATGAGCTTGTACACTCTACCTAGAGCATGTTTGTTGTAGTTGGATGGAACCTAGGAAACAATATTATATTTAAAATAGTGGCTCCTTCAGAGCACCAACATTTTGTGATTATTTTTAAAATAATTTGCACGACTTTTGTATTTTCTTGATTATATTTAGTTTGTTTAGCCCTACAGCTAAATCTATGTGGCTGTATAAGGTTTATATTGATTTGGATTGGCAATTAAATAGATTGACTCTGAGTGTTCACCACTTTACTCATTCTGAACAGTTGCTCAACAGCAGGGTGGCACCAACAATATTATTATTGTAATGAAGGGCTATGGGTAAAAAATACAAATATACAAGTTACTTCCTTTGAGATAATCTGTGCCACGCAAGACTGAAAGTCTCTCCAGTCCAATCGATTAGTTTGACACAGCCATTATTAAACTGTCAGATCATCTGCATCAACAGATCAGCCAATATTACAATAAAAACATGTTGATTCAACAGGATCTGCCTCACTGCACCTGCAAGTCAATGATAAATGGACCTGCAATTATATAGTCACTTTTACCTTTTTTATTTGGCTCGTTGGCCAAAATGTTTTAAACCTTAGTTTTACAAACAGCAGTTGTGTCAGATTCACTTAAAGGTCCCATATTATGAAAAACAGGTTTTCTCTGGTCTCTACACCTATAAACTGGTCCTCCCTGAGCCTGTCAACTCCCAGAATGCGGAAAACAAGCGACTCCTGCATGGTCTCTGCAGCGTGGACTGCTTCAGTAATGAGGGTCAGTACAATGCTGGCTTTGCCTCGACACTGACCCTCGTAAAAGGATCTGTCCCGATCATACGGGACCCAGCAACTTCACCTGAGACACATAGGCCAGCCATAGCGATACATCCACGTAAACATTGGTGCATGCCACGGCTAGCGTAAGCGGCATCCTCTCCGTCGCTCTCCAAGTAGGCGATGACAGACGGAGCTCATTAGCATTTAAAGGTGCAGGCACAGAAACAGCCTGTTCTCAGGAGAGCTCATTTGAGCAACTTTTAGCTGGGATGGGTTTGGGGCAATGCATATCGAATCCAGTGTTGTTGGACCTCTGACAGCTGTGTGAAATTGATGAAAATCAGTATAATAGGGGACCTTTAATGGCTAGTCTGTATGTATAGTATTGCACGTTTCTGTTGTCTTTCTACCTCTAGGTGTGCAATGATCTGCCAGAGTCACAATTCAGCGGCCTCATCCTTTGAGGACGCAGCCTCCATGTTCTATGTCGTCCGGTCTGGTCTACAGAGGATTTCCTGTTTGCATCACCTTTGCCATTCCCTTCACTGCAGTGACAAGAAAGAGTAGAAGAGGTAACTCACGTTGTATGATTAAAATGGAGATCATAATTTATTCTTTTATATATATATATTTTGATGGAGGATATGCTTCACTGCTGGCACAATCCTTGTGTGATATATTTCAGGCTCATGTGACATGATGCGTAATGAATCGTGGGATAAGTTGGGCCCTGAAGGATGGATCAGTTAAATCCTCTACATTCGAAAAAAGAAGGACACATTTCTGGGCTGCATTTAAAGGAGTCTTTGAAATGGGACAGCCTTGTAGCAGCCGCTGTGACGCATTGGGTCTTCTAATGTATGGTGATTGGGACACAGCTAATGACTCCTGATTCCCTGGTCAGCTGCCTGATAGAGCGAGTCAGGAACGACCTGCCCATAGTCCATAATCCTTCAGGTAGAGTCTGACATTGCTTCTGGAAGCACACTGTGTCCTATACCAGCTGTTGCCTTTCCCCAAGGAGAGCATTGGGGTGCTTTGCCTTTCAATGGCACATTGCGCCCCTCAAACACCCAAAATAGAAGAAAAAATATGCTTGGTTAAGAATTGCTGCATCCACTCAAATGTGAGAAAATCCAATGTGAGAAGTGAGGGAAGTTTTCATTGAACCCTGTTGATTAATGCACCGTGTACTTTAGGCAGCTGGTCCTACAGAGATTCCACACAAACACAGACATAGCTGTGGGATGGAGAGGGGCTGTAGTGGTTTACACCCCACCTCTCATGGCCTCTGTCACACGCAATATCTTTGTTAATTATAGTGTGCAGTGTGATATAACATTGTGTATAGAGGTGGTAAATCCGAGTCAGTGTGCTGACTCACGGATCTCTGGGTCATTCACCAAACTGAGGTGACTTGATTCACTTGAGTCAGTGCCACCCAAATTATAGGTTCCTATCTGTAAAACGTGATATAAAGATCTACACTATATTGCCAAAAGTATTCAGTCACCTGCTCTGATTCGCATATAAAGTTAAGTGAGCAGCCTTTGCAGCTATAACCGCTTCAACTCTTCTGGGAAGGCTTTCCACAAGGTTTAGGAGTGTGTTTATAGGAATTTTATGGGACTTTTTGACCATTCTTCCAGAAGTATATTTGTGAGGTCACACACTGATGTTGGACGGGAAGGCCTGGCTCTCAGTCTCCACTCTAATTTATCCCAAAGGTGTTCTATCGGGTTGAGGTCAGGCCTCTGTGCAGGCCAGTCAAGTTCATCCACAACAAATGCTCTCATCCAGTAGTAGCAATGACTTTATGAACTGTTTTAATGATTACCTTACCCTTTCTTAAGAAGCCTACCCTAGATCCAGGGGTTTTAGCAAACTACAGACCGATATCAAATCTTTAAGATCCTTGAGAAAGTAGTCGCCAATCAGCTGTCACTCTCACTCTCAACAATAACAATCTACTTGAGGACTTCCAGTCAGGAATTACAGTACATCATAGTACAGAGACAGCTCTGGTGAAAATCACAAATGACCTTCTAATTTCTTCTGACAAAGGACTGGTTTCTGTACTTGTCCTGCTAGATCTTAGTCCTGCGTTCGACACCGTCAACCATGAGATCCTAATATGTAGACTGGAAAAATGAATTGGCATCAAAGGAACCGCATTAAGCTGGTTTAAGTCCTATTTATCGACTCGATCTCAGTTTGTGCATGTCAATGAAAAATCCTCCAGGCACACTGAAGTTAAATACCATGTTCCTCAAGGTTCCTTTGACTCACATATTAAACAAATGACAAGGACAGCCCACTTTCACCTGCGTAACATTACTAAAATCAAGCCAATGCTGTCTCAAAAAGATGCAGAAAAACTCGTCCATGCATTTGTTACCTCAAGGCTGGACTATTGTAATTCCCTATTATCAGGCTGTTCAAATAAATCTCTTAAAGCTCTCCAGCTGGTCCAGAATGCTGCAGCGCATGTTCTGACTAAAACTAGAAGAAGGGATCACATTTCTCCTGTATTAGCTTCTCTGCACTGGCTCCCAGTAAATGGTAAATGGCCTCATTTATATAGCGCTTTTCTCCAATGCGCTTTACAGTAATGACTGACATTCACCCATTCACGCACACATTCACACACCGACGGCGGAGTCAACCATGCAGGGCGACAGCCAGCTCGTCAGGAGCAATAAGGGTGAGGTGTCTTGCTCAGGGATACCAGGCACTCAGCTAGGAGGAGCCGGGGATCGAACTGGCAATCTTGCGGTTGCCAGCCAACCCGCTCTACCTCCTGAGCTAAACCCCCCAGTAAAATCCAGAATAGAATTTAAAATCCTTCTCCTCACTTACAAGGCTCTTAAAGTGTAAGACCGGCGAAAATGGACCCCATAGTCTTTTTCGCCATGAAAAAACATCAAATAAGCCATCCAGACATTTTTTTTCAGTGATCACCCATGTATCGAGATAACTCGAAAGACCCTAACAGCCCCATAGCACTAACACTGATTACATTGGGGCGATGTGCCTAACGCATCCACAACGGCATATTCTAACCACTAATATTCCTCAAAATAGCACCAAACCTCTTCAGTAGCATGATAAGGGTCCTTACACATAACACAACTAAGCACCAACAACGTAGTTAGCGAACCCGGAGTTTCGCTTAATGTTTATAAATGCTTGTATTATCAGGTCAACACTTGTCAACACTTGTTGACCTGATAATACAAGCATTTATAAAAACTCAGCGAAACTTTTTCATACTCTCGCGTGAAACTCGGCTGGGTAAACACGGAAGTGGCGTCTACTCTGCGGTAGCATAGCAGCCAAGGATAGAAGCTATCAGGCAAGTGTTCTTTTAAATAAACTCCTGGTGTACTTACAAACTTTCAAATGCCTCTTTTTGTGAGTACAGACCCTATGTGTACTACTGCAGAAGTTTGGTAACATTCCATGCATTATTAGTGGGGTAATTTACGAGATATACCCCCAGTACCATAGCGCTAGTACTAAGCCATTCGGCTGATAGCGGCTATCTTGACCAATGCTGACCATCGCTAAAAATGCTTCCGAGGGGGTATTTGGCTGGATGTCTTGGTGGAAATTACCTAGGGTGCATTTCACTCCGAACCATCACTTTAATGTGTCAAGTGTTCTGAGATGACTTATGTTGTGATATGACACTATAAATAAAATTGAATTGAAAGTCCATGTCTTTATGGACCTTGCTTTGTGCAATGGTGCACAGTCATGTTGGAACAGGAAGGGTTCATCCCCAAACTGTTCCACAAAGTTGGGAACATGGAATTGTCCAACATCTCTTGGTATGCTGAACCATTCAGAGTTCCTTTCACTGGAACTAAGGGGCCAAGCCCAGCTCCTGAAAAACAACCCACACCATAACCCCCTCCACCAAACTTTACACGTGGTACAATGCAGTCAGACAAGTACCGTTGTCCTGGCAACCGCCAAACCCAGACCTGTCCATCAGACTGCCAGATGGAGAAGTGTAATTGGTCACTCCAGAGAAGCATCTCCACTGCTCTAGAGTCTGGTGGTGGCGTGCTTTACTCCACTGCATCCAACGCTTTGCATTGCACTTGCTGATGTATGGCTTGGATGCAGCTGATCGTCATGGAAACCCATTCCATGGAGCTCTCTACGTTGTCCTTGAGCTAATCTGAAGGCCACATGAAGTTTGGAGGTCTGTAGTGATTGACTCTGCAGAAAGTTGGTGACCTCTGTGCACTATGTGCCTCAGCATCCGCTGACCCCGCTCCGTCATTTTACGTGGTCTACCACTTCTTAGCAGAATTGCTGTTGTTCCCAATCTCTTCCACTTTGTTTTAATACCACTGACAGTTGACTGGAATATTTAGGAGTGAGGACATCTCACGACTGGACTTGTTGCACAGGTGGCATCCTATCACAGTACCACGCTGGAATCCACTGAGCTCTGAGAGCGACCCATTCTTTCACACATGTTTGTAGAAACAGTCTGCATGCCTAGGTGCTGCTTTTATACACCTGTGGCCATGGAAGTGATTGGAACACCTGATTTAGATTATTTGGATGGCTGAGTGAATACTTTTGACAATATAGTGTTCGTTTGGGGAAAAAAGAGATAACACTATAATTATCCATCCATCCATTGTCTACCGCTTATCCTGTATTCAGGGTCGCGGGGACACTAATTATTATGAATTATTTTAACTCTAATTATATTCATATTTGTCATATGTGTACAAAGAAAAAAAAAGTATTTTCATTAAAATGAAATTGTATTTTATTATGTATTATTATTATTATTGATTTATTATTCATTCATTATCAGTGTTTTAAATTTCGAGGAAGCAGATTCCCTCAATCTGTTGGACTACGTGAGTATGGTCTGTTGTTATGGCGGAGCTTTCACTGAGTGATCCATGCAGGGAGTCCTCCTCTCTTCCGGTCAGGTCGGGTAAATCAGTGAGTGATCCATTCCAAGTGACGGCGGAGTGATACACAGTAACAAAACCTCTGCTGCTTCGACTGAAGTTAAACCCTGTGGAAGTCACTGAACCACCTTCTCTTGTCCGTGTTAACTTCTAGCAGCCACTTACTAGGGTAAACTGATGGACTAGGTCATGCGAGTCACGCAATCAATCGTTCGAATAGCCTATATCGAATAAGTATATTTTGACTGGCCTTAGCAGCAAGTGACCCGGGTGAATGAAGACAGCAGATCAGTTCAAGGATCCGGGTGATATGAGTGGGTGAGTGAATCTTCTCCCATCTCAAATTGTGTATGTAGTCATTTATCTGCCGGTCTCATCACCCGTTATGGCAGGTTTGGAACCGAGTCAGACAGCCTCTTCTCAACAGCAGCACTTAAGTAATGTAATTTTGTCATGAGTGACGACTGTGTTCTCAGAGTAGTTATGCTGATGACATAAGTAGCCTGCATTTCATATTGTTCGCTGCACCATATGGTGCAGTAAAGATGTGATTTACAGTATTGAAAGGGCGTTATGAAAGTCATTTGCACATTGCTTTGGTTTTATTAGCTAAATCACAAATGCATTGGATGCATAAATCACACCACGTAGCAAAAATATTGTGAATGTTGCATAAGGATCATGATGCAACAGCATCTCACAAAATGTAATTAACTTCATCAATTCCTAACAGAATTCCATCCAACAACGTACAGTACACATATAAAATGAATGTGAACTAAAATATGAATGTAGAGAACATTTCCATTTTTTCCCGTTGTCGTTTTTAATGATTAATGATCACTTAGAATTAAAAATGTTATAAACCTGGCAGGTACACACTATTTTGCTGCCCCCTACTTTCTTCCCCTTTCTTATCTTCTCATCTCCTTGAGTATGCTGTTCTCTTATTTCACACTGTTCTGACCTATAGTCCTCAATAAGTACATTAACACAGATGAATAGCCCTGCCTGCAGAACCATAATTAGAGCAGAACATTTCATCTGCTAATGTGTTTGAGTAGGTACTCACTGTGCACGTATATCCTAACTTGCAAGCCGTCAACACACAGGTTTATGAAAAGGAGCACCGTATGAATCACATTTCCGTGCTTCTCGGCTGAAGAGCCGCTGCACTTAATGACACTTCAGCTTCCCTCTAGCAGCTCCATGTGAATTGTTAGCTTAACAACAAGAGATTACATGATGGTATTAAATATTTGTGATACATTGCCGGGCATTTCTCTAATCTAGTAAAACGCACAAATAAACAACTATGCTTTACTAGTATATAAGGGTAAAAAAAAAAAAGCACAGCACAAAAAAACACACTCTCAAATGCCTCTCAGCTGTTTTATTTCTGTTTTGTACCAAGGAGGACGCAACGTCACATCGCCATGTTGTGATGAAGTAGGCTGTAGTTATGAAGTGCAACACTCGGATCTACAGCACACTAGAAAACAGGTACTGTTATTGTATAATACAAATACAATATAATATACATTTAGCAGCTGTAGGCCTACATGTTAAAATAGTAATTGAAATCCTCGTACCATACCGATAGCCATCAATTCATGTAATGCTCTGACATAAAAAATAAATAAAAAATGTCATCTGTGGCCGTGGCAGGACTATAAACCCCCGTCCAAGAATATAATTGGACGTTGCCTGTCTGTCAATGCTTACTTCCTGACTGCACTCTCTGCCGGTCTCAAGCACGGGGGCGGGACTTTTCTGGTTCAGCGATGCGTTCAAAGTCTCTGTGTTTTTCTAAAAGACCTACACTGCCTTTAAGTCTGCACGTTTACATTTTCTGAGGAGGAAATTTGAAAAGGTGACACCAAGGGTGAAAAGAAAGAGATGCTTTGTCACTGTCATTTTGTATCTGTGCGTTCCTGCAGTAGACTATAACTCACCACTACTGGTGGTAAAATATAATAATATCTGCAGAAATGGTTGCTCTTGTCATGATAAATATTATGTCTGCACCCTTTCTTTATTCACATAAATGTGTTTAATTGAAGGGAAATAAGCTGTCATGTAAAGTATTGTCTGTGGAAACCTCAACATGATTGCGTTCTGCGCTGCCTTTGACATATAAACTGTTTTTTTTTTTCAAGTGGAAACGGTTGTTCATTGAACATTCTGCTCCACATTATATTTCAACGTTTCTGGATTTGGATCAATGTTCCCTATGCTTGTGATTTTGATGTTGCTCCCATTTTATTCACTGGTTCACTGTAATAATAATGTCCCTTTAATGATTTAAAAAAATGAAATACACTAGTCGTCTTACATCATTCAGATACATTATTATGCGCCTACATACAGTTCCTCTCAGCAGCTCCTCAATATTGCATTGAGGACAGGGGGTCTTGTCTCACCATGAATCAGTGTGTTAATGGCTGATTGACGCCCGGTGTCGAGCAAATGAGGTCTCGTAAACTGGGTGATGCTTTAGCGAGGACCCGAGGCACGCCGTAATTGGAAATGAGAGGGTGGACTCTGTGGCGGAAAGGGTCAGCTGTCATTCTCTCTCTCTTTCTGGTGTCACACACACACACACACAGTCTTTCTCACAGAACCCCTCTATCTCTTTTTGATTCACTCGCACACACACACTCATGGCCCGGTTGTAATTAGTGGTATAGGGTACTGGTCACACGTAATGCTGCTAATTGGGATGGCAGGCACCATTACCCAGAGCTAATCACCATTCGCTGGGTGACGAGGCGTCCTGGCCCTCTGACCACTAGCTGCTTGCGGGATCCATATCACATTGCCAGAGCTCAGAGAGTCCTGATACACCAATTACCCAGCTAAACTCACTGACTCATACTCTGCTTTACCATATTTGGAGGTAATGCCTTTGAATTGAGTCATGCTGCTTAAGGCTAGCAGATGTTCTTACTCTTCTGAAAGCATCCTTGAGTAAGACACTCACTGCATCCCTGTACCACTAGACACCCTCTTTGTTCACAGGGCTATAATAAATACCATTTCCAATTGAATGTGTGTTTGTCATAGACTGTATAGAAGTGGACTTAATTATTGTGAAGCCTCAAGTTCGGCACTTGGCCGTCACCATCTTGGATTTTTTGCAACCAGTGAAGGAAGTGACCATATTTGGACTGTGGACGAGCGACGGGTGGATCTGATGAACACAAGCGGCATCCCAAGCAGCAACACTTTACTGGATCTGGATCCATCTGGATTCTGGTGTGAAGCTGTGAACAACGTTAGCTTCGTCATTTATGGTCAACTTTATGTTTAAAGTAATCTTCGTCCCGCCCTGCATCCCCTGCTTTATGGTCTGTTGGACTCTAATATAAATGGACCATAATGTACTAAATGAACATCATGCTGGATTGAAGAAGACTTGAAACTAGAGATTGAGACCATAAACTCATGTTTACAATGTTTACTGAGATAATACATCAAGAGAGAAGTAGGACCATTTTCTTCTTAGACTTCTATGCAATCAGAGAGGAGTCGCCCCCTTGTGGCCAGTAGAGACTATTAAAATTTAAGGTCTTCAGCATTGGCTTCACTTTTCAGAACTGGAGGGAACTGCCTGGTGTTTGGAACCACTTCCTTTAGGTATACTAGTCAACTGCACCAGCTGCCCCACTGATGTTCGCCTGCTAGCGATGGTTTCCTCCTCTCTACGAGGAGAGTCTCTTCATCCTTCCTCTGACATGAGGAGGCCTTTAAGAGCCCTATGAAATGTATCTGACCCATCAGAGACCCGAGGCTAGCCAACCTGTGAGTGCAGCAGCTTTTGAATGGGAGAGAATTGCTGTCAGGGATCCCGAATATAGCTGAATAGGAGCAGTGACATGTTTTTTTTTTTTTTTTTTCAGCTTTCCACATCAGGAGGCTTTCATTTCCGTGCCCATTAAACATGAACTGACTTTAATTGCATTTGCAAGCCTTTGGACCAGACCTCATTTCAAATTAGGGTTTGTAGCCCTTTTCCACAATGCTCGATTTAGCTAAGGCTGTCTTGTAATGTCAGAGAGCAGTAGCCTTTTATATTCATTTTTCTCAAAATGGTTTATTATAATTTAATGAGCTTTTTTTGCAAAAAAATAAACTACAGATGAGCTGTTTTGTTTTTTACAATCAGTTTTGGGACTTTACATGTGTTAATGTTACCCACTTGTCCACCTGATTTACCTGTTTTCGTGGTTCCGAACATTCAGCTCAGGAAATGACAGCGAATCAAAATACATGTACAGTACACTTCACAGTAATGTAGCATACTTCGGTACACGACACAAAGACACAATGTTGGGAAAAAGCGTTTTATATACAGACATGAGAGTTGTATTGTAATGGGAAAATTGGATGTTTGTAATTTATAATCAGAATCTTTGTCAGGTCAGACGTTGATCCCCATCTCCTCTTCTTAATTGCTATTCTATGACCAAAATGACTGCCTGTTTGTGCGTAGGTAGGTGATATGAGCATGAGAACCACATCACATGAGATAATTTCAGAGGACATTACATCTGTGTTCTGTACATCTTGTCTTTGTCTGTACATCTTGTCTTTATAAGATAGGACATGACCCGTCTTTTGTCAACGGTATGATTCCTCCTCCTTAAAAGGGAGATTCCTGCTACACTCAGGGTCGTTCCTGCTGACTCTGAACCTTTGCATCATGGCAGGGGTGAACATTTTTTTCCTCTGCAGACGAAAATACTTTGTCGAATAAAGCTGATCCTGGTTGTTGATCTTTATTGGGCAGATTCATTTTTTCCACAACAGTATCAACCGTGTAATAAGTGTATTTCCAGAAATGTTACAGTTTTTCTCGATTGTTTACACACATTTTCTGAACGCATGCCTCATACTCTCAGAACTCTACACACAAATCAAAAAACACACACACAATGGGCAAAACCCCTCAATTCTCCTTCAAAATGAAACTTTACATTCAAAACAATGTTATTTCTTCTCAAAATGGTATTTTGTTTTCAAATGACACACACAAACCATCATATGAATAGACATTTATAAGAACCAGTTGAACACTGATGTGCTCAATGTAAAACACGATGAACACTTCTTCTGCATTTACCATAATGACTTAGGCCTTTTTTTGTTCAGTGTTACACTCACTACAGACAGTACATACATAAATGTGTTGTAAAATATTTTAGAATATTGTTTTTATATATTTTATTTTTCCCACAAGAATACTTTAATTTATACAGTTTTCATCCCAACCAACACAAAGTTGCATATACAGTGGTCTACATACAAAACCAGAAGAATTTACTGTATACAGTTACAAAAAAACAACAAAAAAACAACAACTATCCTCTCTTCTGTTTCGGTCTGGCCACAGCACCTCATCCACATCACAGGCAATGAAAGCGATGGCCAAGCAGCGGGGGAAATATCGCCTAGCATGGCAAATCCATGCTAGGCTCCTCCTCGTACTCTCACTCCTCTGGCTCTGCCTCTGTTGCCAATGTTGGCATCCATTGCTCCAAAACAGAAGAGCTCACCTGTTGCACTTTTATGCTAATGCTCTGATTGCAAATTGTAAAACTGAGTTGCAGGTGTTTACCCATGTGATGAGAGATTTTCTTCATGAAAATTGTGCCAAATGCAGAGAATTGTGTGTAGTGTTTTGAAAAAAGTGTGTTTTAGAACTGCAATTTGAGTGTAAAGCAGGAATTGTGCTTGCAGTTTAGCAGAGCTAGTTCAGGGTGTTGGTGCATGAGTTACATGTTGTGGTCATTGTGTCTCAAGTACCAGTATTTGTGTGTAAACAATTGAGAAAAACTGTAAGCTTGTCCTTTAAAGTTTTGTATCATCATCAATGCAGCAAGCCTCCCCAACTAAGCCTGGAACATTCAGAACCGGTTTCTAGTCTCGGAATACAACAAGCAGCGATTATACACTGAATACAACACTCAGGGCCCTAGTTTCGTGGCGCAACGCAGGGTGGCGGAGTCGGCGTAATGCAAGTTTCGACCAGCGCAGCCTTGCGCACGGTCAGTTTGGTGGATCGCCTGCGCCAAGATGGGTGTGGCGGCGCAGCAGGGGGAGGCGTCACAGATTCAGCTTGGTGCAGCGGAAGTTTCGTGGCAAAAAGCCTCGCCGAGACTTCGCCGAAAGCCCGCCAGCTCCAACCTAGTCTACTCTTGGCATAAGGCGCAAGGCGCAAATAAAGTCCATTCATTCAAGGCGAATTACAGCTGGCGGATCGGAAGTTTGGCTGACCGGCGCGCAGTGCGTACACGTCACCAAGACCTCACAGGCAGGTTTCCACAGTTCCAGGCACATTTAAATGCAATAAATAATCACAACAAACACTATTTAATGCAACTAATTGAATCAACACGTGAATTTATATCTATATAGATTGTCCCGTCACGTCTGACGTCAGATCAAAGGCGGCATTGTTATTATTATGATACGCACGCACAGCGCGTGATGCGCGTGGTGGGAGCGCCGGCGCTGCTTCTGTCATCAGGTTGTCAAGTGACGAAACTTGCACTGAACCTCCCCTAACGCATTAAAGGGGAGGAGAGGAGCTCATATGATTGGTGAAGATCTGAATCGGCTGTGTTAATCCCAGTCCACGCCTTGTCTCCTCCTCGTCTCCCACTCACGCCTTCTTCTCCTCCCTCTTTCCCACTTGTGCTGGTGGGAGTGACGGGAGGCGTGCCTGCGCTAGCCTGCGCGGTGCACGAAACTTGCAAAGTCCAGGCGGACACACCCCGTCGGCGTGGCGCAGATGCGCTGCACGCTGACTACGCCTAGTCTACGAAACTAGGGCCCTCAAAGCTCAAAATCACTTGTCTAAAAACATTTAACAGAAAACATACAACTGAGTTACATAGAAACAATGCATATATTGTTTTTCTAATGGTTTTATTTTCCATATGTGAACATGTGATAAGTGTATTGTAAGGTCTATTTGACTGCCACCCTCCCCCCATAGACACAACAAGCTCAAAAACCAATTTGATGAATGTTTTCCACGATAAGAAAAATCTACATTTACTAGGCATTGTAATACAAACATAAAAATCAAATATGACTTACTTGAATCTTGACAAATCCATTCCAGTGAGACAAGGAGATGAGCTCGGAAGAGAGTTTGCAGGTAGTGTGACTTCATTAGCAGATGATCGGATTCATAAACACTACTTCTATTTAAAGTTTTTTTCAATTGTTTCAAATACTTGTACTTGAGACACAATGACCACAACATGTAACTCATGCACCAACACCCTGAACTAGCTCTACTAAACTGCAAGAACAATTCCTGCTTTACACTCAAATTGCAGTTTTTAAACACACTTTTTGCAAAACACTACACACAATTCTCTGCATTTGGCACAATTTTCATGAAGAAAAGGAGGAGCCTAGCATGGATTTGCCATGCTAGGCGATATTTCCCCCGCTGCTTGGCCATCGCTTGCATTGCCTGTGATGTGGATGAGGTGCTGTGGCCAGACCGAAACAGAAGAGAGGATGCGGGATAGTTTTTTTTGTAACTGTATACAGTAAATTATTCTGGTTTTGTATGTAGACCACTGTATATGCAACTTTGTGTTGGTTGGGATGAAAACTGTATACATTACAGTATTCTTGTGGGAAAAATAAAATATATAAAAACAATATTCTAAAATATTTTACAACACATTTATGTATGTACTGTCTGTAGTGAGTGTAACACTGAACAAAAAAAGGCCTAAGTCATTATGGTAAATGGAGAAGAAGTGTTCATCGTGTTTTACATTGAGCACATCAGTGTTCAACTGGTTCTTATAAATGTCTATTCATATGATGGTTTGTGTGTGTCATTTGAAAACAAAATACCATTTTGAGAAGAAATAACATTGTTTTGAATGTAAAGTTTCATTTTGCAGGAGAATTGAGGGGTTTTGCCCATTGTGTGTGTTTTTTGATTTGTGTGTAGAGTTCTGAGAGTATGAGGCATGCGTTCAGAAAATGTGTGTAAACAATCGAGAAAAACTGTAATAGTATTGCACTGATAAACAATTGGACCTCATGACTATATAAATGTGGTCTTTAGAAGGAAAGATAACATTCCTTTTTTAGGATGGCTAAAAGTGATGTTGCAATTGTGCAACAGTGGATCTTACAGGGTTCTATCTTCTCTGACTCTTTGCAGTTTGCATTGTCTTGCTTGCCACCTGTCTGACCTCTGCTAATCTTCCTCTGTACACAAATGGCCCTGTCTGTCTAGTCAATACACTCAACACCTGTCTCTATAAGAAACACAATGTCACCTATCTGATTGTGTGTGGGTTCAGAGAAATGTATTGGGTTGGGTGAGCAGGGGAGCAGGTGAGCTCGCTGCGTTCTAGCCTTTTCAGGATCGGTGACACATGGTTAAAGGTGGAGGCCGTGTCTGCAGAGCAAGAGGCAGGTGGCAGAGGTTCAGAGACAGTGAGACAAGTGCATGTCCATCAATGGTTACTATGGAGAATGTGTGTTCTGCTCCTAACAAGTGTGATACAGATAGAAACATGAATGACAAAACATTTCCCTGCAATCTCCAATGACCAAAGAAGCTCAAATGTAAAGAATGTCAAGCAGAATATATTCAACTCAAAGTCTCTGACCTTCTTTTTATGAGAAAAACTTTAGAAATTAGAGTCTGACTTAACTATAGAAAAATACCCTGTGGTCATCCATTCAGCTATTTTCTGTCCTTACCCATTTATTGTTGAGTCTATGAATAAAAACAAAACGACATAGATCAAGTCCGATGTCTCCCAGCAGGCCTTCGTGATCCTCCAGGGCAGAGAGCCCACCTGGGTGGGGGCCAAGAGCCAGCTGGGAAAGAGACAGCAACAGGATGAAGGGTTGAATAAGGGAAGGAAATGAACGGAGAGAGAGATTCAGGGGGAACGAGCCATTTGGCCCTGGCAAAGAGGAGAATGGGGGCGTGGCAAAGAAACAGAAAAGTAATAGCTGACATGTAGCTTACAGATTGTGTAGAGTTACAGCAAGCAGAGAGAGAGAGACAGGAGAGAAAAGTAGAACTACTCGCTTTTCTTTATCTTGGTATCATTTATAGGATTTGCTAACTAGGGTTAATTTTCCCCCATCTTCATTTGCACAGCAAATAATGGAATAATAGGACCAATGTTTAGCAATAATGTCAATTGAATGATTGTCTAAGATTAGGAGTGCATTCATTGATCTCCTCTTCACTTAACGGCCCGGCGCCGACTGTTAACTACCATGTTGGAGAGAGAACCATCTAAACGTGGCTGTGCCTGCTACCATGGACTACTACTGTTAACATTACTACTACTGCTAATACAACTACTGTTAATATTACTACTACTGCTAATACTACTACTGTTAATATTACTACTATTGTTAATATTACTACCACTGTTAATATTACTACCACTGTTAATACTACTACAACTGCTAATACTACTACTGTTAATATTACTAATACTGCTCATTCTCTTTTCTTTTATTGCACCTTTTAAACTTATTTTTTTTAGCCCTTTTCTTTTCTGTGCCTTTTTTGTGTTTATTCCTTGATTATTGCACTTTATTGCTAAGCAGTCTGTAAATGTGTTATATAAATAAATTGACATTGACATTGCTTATACTGCTACTGTTAATATTACTACAACTGCTAATATAACTATTACTGTTAATACTACTACTATTGCTAATACTACTACTGCTACTGTTAATATTGCTACCACTGCTTATATTACTACCACTGCTAATACTACTACTACTGCTAATATTACTACTACTGTTAATATAACTACCACTGCTATTACTACTACTCTTAATAATACTACCACTGCTAATATTACTGCTACTGTTAATATTGCTACCACTGCTTATATTACTACCACTGTTAATCTTACTACTACTGTTAATATTACTACTACCACTACTACTACTGTTAATATTGCTACCACTGCTTATATTACTACCACTTGTGGCGCCCGCGGGACAGAGGTAAGGAGGAGGGAACCGGAGAGCATAATAAATAACGTGTATGTACCGCATGTGACAGCCACGGCGCTGTTGCCACCTCACTCTATCCCTCCAAGGCACAGCGCAGTGAACGGACGGCGTGCCATATATGGAGTTCCAATTGCCCATCAGAATCACCGGTGTGGAGGAACACGGCCCTGCAACAGTCTTTAATAAAGAACATTAATTGTGAATTTGGTGTGGACAGCCCTCTTTTCCCTGAAATTGGTCACGTAGCGCCTTCTCGTAACCCCGAGGGTGCCACAATGGTGGAGAATGCAGGCAGTGAGGATCTGACCAATATCAGGGGAAAGCCGCACCAAGTCATAACCATGAATCCCGATCCTGATTACGCCGGTCTCTGCGCACAGCTGCTGGAGCTACAGCGGGCGCAGCTGGAGCAGACCGGCGCGCTGACTCGAAGGCTCCTCGAACGGGACCAGGGGAGCCGAATAGACCCCGCAAGGTTTCTGGTGAAGCAGAGGGAAGAAGACGAGGTGGAGACTTTTCTTCTAACGTTCGAAAGGACGGCCACCAGGGAGGGTTGGCTCTGCGACCAGTGGACGGACCTGATCGCGCCCTTCCTCTCCGGGGCGGCACAGACTGCCTATCGGGACCTCTGTGAGGTACGCACCGTCCCGTATGAAGAGCTGAAAGCGGAGATCCTGAAGTGGCTAGGGCACACCCTCATCTCAAGGGCCCAGCGGGTACATGAGTGGACATTCAACCCCGCCGAGTCCCCGCGTATGCAAATGTATGAGCTGACCAGACTCATGAACCGGTGGCTGACCAGCGAGCCTGCTGTCCCAGGTCCGGTGGAGAGGGCGATCATGGACTGATACCTCCGTGCTCTGCCCTATGAGGCGAAGCGGCTCGCATGCCAGAGCAACCCCCAGAGCGCAGAACAGCTGGTGGCGCTCGTTGAGGGACACCTCGCGGCTGTTTCCCCTGGGCTCCGACGCTCCGCCCCTTACGCCACATCTGTCCGGAAGGTTCGGGACTGCCTAACTGGAGGACCGCAACCGCAGCACGCTGAGCCAGGTCGCCGTGGTGGATGGCCACCCAGTGCAAGGGTTAAGGCCACTCTCACACCCATTTTTTGCCATAAAAAGAAAACTCTTGTACCGTGTGATAATGAAGGACGGGGAGCAGGTCGAGCAGCTGCTAGTGCCCCGCCCTTTTGTCCCGTCTGTCCTCCAGATGGCCCACAGCCACCTCCTCGGCGCCCACCTGGGGACAGAAAAGACCCTCGAACAGGTGGTCGGCCGGTTCTACTGGATCGGGGTGAAGAGGGAGGTGGAGGACCACTGCCGACAGTGCCCCGACTGCCAGATGGTGGCGCCCCGGCCACACGTAAGAGCCCCCTTAATTCCCCTCCCAATTATAACTACCCCGTTCAGCCGAATAGGGATGGACCTGGTCGGGCCCCTCCCAAAGAGCAGTAGCGGGTACCAATACATCCACCCGCTACCCAGAGGCCATTCCCCTCCGCACCATGGCTACGAAGGGCATCGCCAAGGAGCTGGTACTGATGTTCACCCGGGGTCGGCATCCCTGAGGAGATCCTGACCGATCAAGGTACCCTCTTTATGTCTGGACTGATGCGCGAGATGTGCAAACTACTACGCATTAAACAGTTACGTACATCCGTATACCACCCACAGACTGACGGCTTAGTGGAAAGGTTTAATCAGACCTTGAAGAAAATGTTAAAAAAAAGTGATGGAACTGGACGGGAGAACCTAATGTTTTCGATACGTGAAGTTCCCCAGGCATCCACCGGTTTCTCCCCGTTTGAACTACTCTATGGACGGAGACCCCGAGGCCGGCTGGACCTGGCCAAGGAGGCGTGGGAGCAGCAACCTTCACCCCACCGAACGATGGTTGAACATGTGGAGGGCCTCCGTAAGCGAATGACGACGCTGTGGCCGCTCGTGAGAGAGCACATGGCCGAGGCCCAAACGGCACAGGCACGGGTCTACAACGGGGAGCGCAACCCCGCGAGTTCCAGGTGGGGGATAAAGTCCTGGTGTTAGTTCCCACTGTGGAGTGCAAGTTCCTGGCGCGGTGGCATTCGAGAGGACGGGCGAAGTTAACTACAGGGTATGACAGCCAGGTAGACGACACCAAGATATATCACATAAACCTCCTGAAAAAGTGGGTGGCCCGCGAGGCGTGCCTGTTTCTCTCCCCCACAGAAGCCGCACAAGACAGTGCTGGAGGCAGTGCCCATGGGAGAGCAGCTCACGCCCCGACAGACCCAGGACCTCCGGGAGCTGGTGCAGAGGCACCAGCAGGTTTTTTTCCACCGAGGCGGGCTACACCACCCTCATCGAACACCCCATCCACACAACAGGAAGATAAAACTAAGACCCTACCGTGTCCCCGAGGCCAGGAGACAGGCCATTAGAGAAGAGATCCAGAAAATGCTACAAGCAGGCATTATAGAAGAGTCCCGGAGTGAGTGGTGTAGCCCCATCGTCCTAGTCCCCAAACCCGATGGTTCGTTACGGTTTTGCAACGACTTCCGGCACCTCAACGCCATATGACAATTCGATGCCTACCCCATGCCGCGGGTGGATGAGCTGATCGAACGCCTGGGAAAGGCCCGGTACATTTCCACCCTCGACCTGACTAAGGGGTATTGGCAGGTGCCTCTCTCCCCCGAAGCCCGCGAAAAGACCGCCTTTGCGACCCCCGATGGGCTGTTCCAGTACCTCCGACTCCCGTTCGGATTACACAGGGCCCCCGCCACATTCCAGCGCTTGATGGACCAGGTACTCCGGCCCCACCGGGAATACGCGGCGGCGTACCTGGATGACATCGTGATCCATGGGGAGGAGTCGGGAACCCATCTGGAGCAACTCCAGGCGCTGCGGGAGGCGGGGCTCACCGCCAAGAAATGTCGCCTCGGCCTACAAGAAGCCAATTACCTAGGCTTCATCATCGGCATGGGCGGTCGAGGCGATCCGCGAGTGGCCCCGCCCCCAGAGCAAGCGCCAGGTGAGAACATTCCTGGGCTTAGCCAGTTATTACCGCAGCTTCGTCCCTCACTTCTCCTCTCTCGCAGGACCCCTCACGGAGTATACGAAGAAGCAACAGCCAGACCGGATACGGTGGACCCCGGAGGCAGAAAAAGCGTTCCAGGGACTGAAGGACGCCCTCTGCTCCGATCCCGTGCTGGTGACACCTGACTTCTCCCTTCCCCTACTGGTCCAAACCGACGCGTCGGAAACCGGGGTAGGTGCCGTCCTGGCCCAAGTACAAGAAGGTGAGGAACACCCCATCACATACATCTGCCGTACGCTGACGCCTAGCGAGAAGAATTATTCGGGACGGGAATGTCTGGCGATCAAGTGGGCCGTGGAGAAGTTGAGATATTATCTCCTGGGAAGGCAGTTCACCCTGGTGACCGATCATGCTCCGTTGGTGTGGATGGCCCGACACAAGGACACCAATGCCCGAGTAACCTGATGGTTCCTGGCTCTCCAGCCGTACTCGTTCACTGTCACCCACAGGTCCGGCTCAGCCCATGGAAACGCGGATGCCCGCGGGACAGAGGTAAGGAGGAGGGAACCGGGGAGCATAATAAATAACGTGTATGTACCGCCGTGGCATGTGACAGCCATGGCGCTGTTGCCACCTCACTCTATCCCTCCAAGGCACAGCGCAGTGAACGGACGGCGTGCCATATATGGAGTTCCGATTGCCCATCAGAATCACCGGTGTGGAGGAACACGGCTGGGAGGAAATCAGCGCAAGACGACAGGAGGGGATAAAAGGAGACGACGGAGAACACGTTCGCGTGGAGAGTAAGGAGATGTTGAGAGAGAGAGAGAACACTAAAAGCCCTGTGTATGACCCGCTTCTGTAGGAGAACCCCGCGCCCTGATCGACCCCCGGACCGTCTGACTACCCGCCTCTGCTTCGACCCCCGCCTGTCTGACCGCCGCCTCTCCCGCCGAGCCCCGGACCGTATGACTGCCCGTCCCCGTGTACCGCCCAACGACGTCGCCTCAGCCTCAGCCCCCTCAAGCCAGCCCCGCACTCCGCGGCATCGACAACATCCCTGCAACAGTCTTTAATAAAGAACATTAATTGTGAATTTGGTGTGGACAGCCCTCTTTTCCCTGAAATTGGTCACGTAGCGCCTTCTCGTAACCCCGAGGGCGCCACACACTGCTAATACTACTACTACTGCTAATATTACTAGTACTGTTAATATAACTACCACTGCTATTACTACTTCTCTTAATAATACTACCACTGCTAATATTACTGCTACTGTTAATATTGCTACCACTGCTTATATTACTACCACTGTTAATATAACTACCACTACTACTACTGTTAATATTGCTACCACTGCTTATATTACTACTATTGCTAATACTACTACTACTGCTAATATTACTACTACTGTTAATATAACTACCACTGCTATTACTACTACTCTTAATAATACTACCACTCCTAATATTACTGCTACTGTTAATATCGCTACCACTGCTTATATTACTACCACTGTTAATACTTATACTACTGCTAATATTACTACCATTGTTAATATTACTACTACTGTTAATATTACTACTACTGTTCATATTACCACCACTGCTTATATCACTACCACTGGTAATTTAACTACCACTGTTTATATTACTACCACTGGTAATTTAACTACCACTGTTTATATCACTACCACTGGTAATTTAACTACCACTGCTTGTATTACTACCAACATGCCGATGGAACCCAAGAGTCTGGTCTGCTCCGGAGTTCAGCCTAAAGTCTGTTAAGGCAGTTTGTGTTGCCACTAGGTGGTGCTGTAACTTTGTTCCTGGTGATGTTGGGACTTTGAAAGTCATTGACTTTGAACATCCTGAGCGTGTTCTCGTCCTGCTCGATGTGTAAGTGTTTTGAGATAACTTTCGATGTGATAGGACACTATAAATAAAACTGAATTGAATTTAATGTACCAGGGAAACAAATGACCTTTTCCAACTGCGTAATTTAGAGGCATGTGTATCTGAAATAAAGAGATGGATGGATTTGAACTTTCTGCTGTTTGTTCCTCCTGCAGATAAAACAGAGTTATTAGACCAGCCAAACATAAGCATTTGGTTAGGGATTTGTGTGTTAATATTGATGGTTGTATTGTTTGTGAAAGCCTCAAAAACCTTGAAGTGATTTTTGACCCACAATTGATATTCCAGTCCCACATTAATCTATAACACAAACAGCATTCTTTCTTCTTGGTAACATGGCTAAAGTTCAACCTGTCGTATCGCTGTGTGATGGCAGGACTCTGATACGTGGATCTGTGTCCTCCGGACTTCGTTCTGTCTTGTTTTCCGGCCTCCTTAAATACACCACTAGAGGTCTCCAGCCTGCTCAAAAGGCTGCAGCCAGAATCCTAAAAAAAAAACATTCAAAAGAAATTTGAACATATTTCGGCCTCCTATGGTGCATGTTCAAGCTGATTTAAACATTCTTCATTTAACTTATAAGGCCCTGCATGGACTTGCACCACCATATTTATCTGAGCGTATTACACCTTATTACACCGACACGCCCTCTTCACTCCCATGACGGACTGCTGGTGGTTCCCCGGGAAACAAATCATCATCGGTTACAGGGCCTTTTCCCACCATGCACCTCACCTCTGGAATGACCTCCAAACACATACAGATGCAGCCTCAGTTGACATTTGTAAAACAGAAAGCCCATCTGTTTACATCATATTCATATTATGTCATAAAAGCAGTGATTGCCTCACTGATGGAATTTTGAATGTTGTTGTTCATATTGATTGATTGATTGATTGATACATGAAAAGGTTCAAGAGTTGCAGATCAGAATATGAGTTGAGCTTTGAAATATTGATGCTATTGTATAAACTGTATAATATATAGTCTAGACACATTTCTTTGACTTTATCAAAGACTTTTGGATCTTTAAAGTGCTTCTCTCCTTCCCCTTGTCTGTGGATTAGAAACACATTTATTTTCACGTTGAGATATATTTACTTCGGGGCTTTTCAAAGAGGATTACAGCCGGTGAAAATTCTTTGTAAAGAAGTCAAGATTCAAAGTCGCACATTCATAATAATATCACCTTAAGTAGGTTTTTTAATTTAAAGCTGTTTACAAAAGAGGAGCTGTGATTTGTGGACGATCATTTTCTCAAGTGCTGTTAAGTATAATGAAGTTTGCTCGCATACAGGTGAAATGTCTCCCATCTGATCACTGAGCTACATTTTCATCCCGATGATCACAGTCCTGTAACGGTACAGCCGGCGGAAGAAAACAGATAAAAGACATAAAGCACAAAGCGTGATTTGGGGAGATCACCAAGAAGGTCACCAAACAAGGACATTTCTTTGATTAAGAAATTAATCAAACTGATAGTTAGGAAAGAAGAAAGGAGAGAATATTGCGACTTCCCCTGCTCTGTGTGTCCTTGAAAAGTGATCTGAACTTCATGAGAATGTGAGTAAACATTGGCTCTGACGATATGTTGCTCAAGATGATCGCCCATAATTGTTTTCAGGGATGTTGAGATAAAGATCCCGTGTTGACCAGCCTTCAGTTTCCTGTCTGAGGAACAGTGAGTGACTGCAGCATTCCAACTCATTATCAAGCAGTCGGCGGCCAGTAGATTGAAGTTGTCATTACGGGTCTATTGACTGAGATTAGCTGTAGTCCAGTGAGCACACTAAAGCAAAGACACAAATAGAGCATCCACTGTTGCACTCTGGGTGACTTTGGCCACCCTGCATGTGTTGATAACAATATGACTTCACTGATGTCACACAGTCATCACCAAAGCAAACAGACTCACAACTGTAGTCCTCCACATATTCTTAGGAGGAGGAGAAGTGAGCAGAGGACAGGAAGTGAAGAAATGAAGTGGAGCTTTTATTATTATATGGCTTGAACATCATGTATTGCTATTCTCTGTGTATTAAGGGTTTAACACAAATATATGTAGTCTTTCAGGATGGAAGCTGGTGGTGGACCTTCAAGGCCGAGCTCTGGATCAACGATATGGAGATGAACAAAGTAAGTCTTAGCTCAGGCGGTCTGCTCATTAGGCCGATCTAGACATTATTGTTCTGTAGCGCTGCAGTTAAATCTCTGGAGCACAAATCATGGTGGAAGTGAAGTGAAATTCAGGGAATAACATTTAAATGTCCCATTGACGATGTGAACTCCAATCTAATTGTACAAATCTGTGAGGTTATTTATAGCACACATCTTTTTTTGTATTTGCCTTTTTTTGTTGATTTAGACTTCATCCAGAATAGATTCCTTTGATGGAATAGAGAAGTGTGTATATGAGCACTGTGACGTGCAAGCAGCCTTTAGATAGATAGATAGATAGATCATCGTAGCAGCGGTACAACACCATCAGAATACAAATACAAACACGACGTAAGGGCAATTATTGGTATTAAATGAAAAAAAAACTGTACAATACACAATTTACACTATACATGAGTACAATATACAAGAGTTGTATGTTTAAATACTGAGCAAAATTGAACTTGGTGGATTTATAAGGTGCAAGATAAAAAGAGAAGGTGCATTTTTATTTACAGTGGTTCTATTTAAATAATAAGTCACTTAATTTATGTGTGTGAGTTGCATGGGCGTTGCTGTGAAGCATTATACAGTCTAATGGCACCAGGTAGGAAGGATTTCCTGTGCCGTTCTTTAATTTAATTTTTTGGGGTTTCATTGCAGTCAGACCCAAGCGGTACCTTCTTTTTCCTTACAGCTCACTCTGTGTCCCCATGAGGGCAAACTGTGTCTGTTTGCCTCTGGCTGCATATTTCTGTCTTCCTATTCATCACTTACCAACTTCGCCAGTGTTACTTTGTAGGCTATTGTATGATGCAACTCAGGAGCATTTGCTCCACTTGTTATTTAGCGTTGCAGAGCAGGTTTCCCTCTCCCATGTGAGCCAGTGGGGAGCAACGACAGAATAATGCTTTGTACAGCTGCAGCTTCAATCCATTGATGCAATCAGAAGGATGTCCCCTGCCTCTTGTTGCCGCTCCATCACCAATGTTGCCTCTGCTGATGTTTACTTCCTGTCCTTTCACCACACGTTCTCTCTGTAGCCTCAAGCATCGACAGGTTGAAGGAAATAATCAATCATAAGAACATGAGCCCGTATACAGACGCGTGTAATGCAAGCCAGATTGTCTTGAGCCGTTATCAACGGAAGCATTATGCTCATATTTAAGGCCAGCTCTTGATATTTGAAGGGGCTTTGACTGGATCTCAGATAAGCCATTACTAGGAGAAAACCAGAGAAAGCTACAAAGAAAGTATACAGGAGCCGATATATCCTTCCTGTTTTCTTGCTGTGACTTCTTGTTCCGCCTCTCTCGGAACTAATTTTAAACTTTAAAAAGTTTTTAATGTGTCTAGTCTGAGTGACATTTGTGTGTCACATTTACATGGAGCACTTCCTTTCAGTAATAATCTGAATAGGAACTAAATAAAATTGCCTCATTTTTTAACTGAGGTCATTTGTAAAGAATTTTTGGAATGGTTGTTTTAAAAAGATCTCAAATTGTAGAACAAATAAAAGTATGTTATTTCCAATCATTTTCTATTCAGTCACTTTTCTGAAGATGTCCAAATGATGGCAGGTGTTTTGCCCATTTAATGTCTCCACCATGAATCAAAGTGCAAATATGAAAGCAGTAAAACAATTTGTCAAACAGTCATCACATCTTTGTAATCAGTTGTCTTCAGGCAGATGGCAGAATGTGATGGCCTTATTCATGACTTTGGGGCAAGGAAACAAGACACTTTAATGGCAAAAACAAGGTACCAAATGAAAAGAAAAGGCTTAAATGATGACCAGTATTCATGATTAACATCTTTCACCCTGACACTTTGTGTCTCATGAGGTTGCTGATCAGGTAACGAACACAAAACGACCCTGGACTAGCATGGGACGATAGTTAACATGACAAATCATGATCACCACGGCCAAAATAATCACCATCAATCGTGAAAATAGACTTAAAGAGACAGTGTGTAGGAATTACTCCCATCTAGTGGTGAAATTGTATTTTGCATTCAGACCAATTGTGTTCTCTAGCACATCGCTTTGTTGCAATTACGGTAATTAGTTATTACAGTAATTACAGTAATAAGTAATAATAATTACTCCTCGAGCAAGATGGTGATTTATGTTGCCATGTTTATATGGGTTTATTTTTGGTAGCCTTCCATTACTATGTCGTAGCCTGTAGCATCAGCTCACAACTAGCTACAACAAACCAAACGAATGTGACTGAAGTGCTTATATTGCTCTACAACACCGACTGTAAAATGCCAGAGGTCGTGTCCGGGACGTCCAATGTAAATACAAATAAGAAATTATTTGCTTACAAGGATGAATCAGATTATTGGCAGAGGTTATTATACACTTATGAGGACCTATTTATGAATGAAGATATTGATTTTAGCTAATAAATTACTTAAAATGTTACACTGTCCCTTTAAATCTCTTTAAATGACACTTAAACGTACTGGAATTACTTTCTTTTTTTAGGGAATATCCCTTTTAGTGGAAAAACATTTTAAATAAGATGATCATAAACCATAAGGTCTCCTCCACTGAAAATAGGATAAATACATTTAAAAAAAAACATATTTTTCTAAAGTGCTTTTTAAATCAGGCTCTATTTTTCACGTGTCTACGTTGATAGCAAGCTAGACAGCTTTTTCAAGTCACTCGATTATGATTATCCCGTTAACGAAAATTCACCATGATTATCTTATTGTTTATTTTATCAAAAGCCAACAATCTTATATCTCAGGGGCCTGATTTTATATATTAGACATGTAAATGTGAACCCTTACCTTGTGTAGCTGTAGTCTGTGTTACAGTGTGTCATATTGTGAATTCCTGAATCTGAGTCTGAGAGAGAGGTGGCTGCAAAGACTATCAAAGAGAGAAGAGAGTCGGCGAAGGAGAATGGGTGACGGAGTCACCTCACTGTTTTTCCATCCTGATCTTTAGGTTATCGCTGTTCTCATCGTACTCCGGCTTTTCAAAATGTCCTCCGTCTCCACAGAAACTCTCCCCCTCCACTTTCTTTTCGCTGGGCAATTTCTTCCCATTCAGACAGTTTCATCCTCTTTGGTCTTTCTGACCTTTCATTCTCTCTCCAGGTCCTCGCCCCGCTTCACTTGCTCCCACTTCATCCAGCCCTCGGTTCTCAGTGCAGCCACAGCCTGACATTTAGGGACAATTGAGTGGTGGCAGTTATAGATTAGGACTGCAGCGTTTGAGAGTGACATATTTGTCTAATAGCCAAGTCGTCTGTTCCTTCTGACAATAATCAATAACCCTTTCTGTCTCTTTGTTCATCCATATAGTAAACCCTGAAAGCAAGGCCATTCTATTTAGAAAGCACATTTCATACACAGATGGAGGTTCAAGGAGCTACAGCGAAGTTAAACAGCACAGTACAGGGTTAGATCAATCAATTCAAAGTTCAAACAGCACAAGAAGAAAGGAGAAAGAAGAGTTAAAGAAGAAGTAAATACAAACTATTTGAAATACTATATGATAAGTTATTTGCATTTAAATGTGTTTTTCAGTCTGGATTTCAGCAGTTGTACAAGTAATACTTCAACTCTCATAAAATACAACATTCATTTTAAGAATCTGTTTACCCTAAATATAAACAAATGCTTATTTCTTTACCAATGGGATAAATCCAAGCCAACTCGTGTAATTATGGAAATCAACACACTCCACAGAGGCAAATCCTGCTGTGCTTCACATCAGCCTGTCTCATTGTGGATTATCCCTTATTTCAGCTCTTTGAGGTAAACCCAGTATACTTGACTTTGTCAGTAATTAAACTAAAGCAAACTCACCAATAAATAGTATGTTTTTGTTAATATTATGCAATCCCTCAAACTAGCTCATTGTGTGAATGTACATATGCACCGAGGGCGGTGACGGCGTGGCGGTCTGACAGCGGCCGACCTCTTTCAAGTGTTAGCAGCGTTATGCTGCATACCATTGGCCACTTCTCACTGCGGCCGCTGGCTGCTCCTCCAGCAGTTTGCTTACTTTGACTGTTCTGGACGGTGTGTTGATAGATGCTAACACACACTGCTGAGCACGTCGCCACCGCACACAGCTTAGTGAACTTCATTTGTTTTTTGGCAAGATCGGATGACGTGTTTGTACGATGACGTCAAGCCAATTGGCTGCGTTCATCGCTTGTGTTTGAGTTTGAATGAAATGTGTTTTGCTCACAGCTCAGCTCATTGGTCGCCAGCCAGTTGTGGGTTGTGGTTATTCAATCCCACATGGCAGCAGTGGTCGCCCAAGACACACCTGGTGGAGTCCTGCACTCTACGGAGTGCACCTTTCTCTGTGACATTCTTCTTCTTGACACCACTGTATTACAGACTGTAGCATTGACGTGTTCCTTCATTACCATAAACACAAACTCTGAAGTGCATTTTGAGTCAATCGCACATAAAAATACTCACTAGAGCACAAAATGTGGATTCTTCCACCACTGAAATTAGTCCCAAACAAATGCACAATTTCCTGCTGTTAGTTTGATAAAGACCTGACACGCACTCTATCATCATGCTGGACCAAAAGAAGTATCTGGTAGATATGATAAGGTGCATTAAATATATATATATATATAAAATGTATGAATATAATGTATGTGCGGAATAATAAGATAAGATAGAGAGCAGTGTAGTTGATGGTATGTGGTACTCCTGCCAAAAAGCTGTCAAGTGTTGATTCTGAGAACAGGTCATTCATGGTGATGCTGATGATTTCATGTGATATGAGTTCTAACTATGTATTACTTGTATTAATGATGAAGAAAGATGAGAGCTGTTGGAGAAAAGAAGCGAACTAAGTGGAGGAGGACAGAGGGCAAGTGATGGCAAGGAGCCATAGCAGGAGGACCTGTGGAGGGAAGAGGGATGAGAGAAAGGAAAGGCGAACTGATGGAAGATGAAAAGGAGTGCTGAGGTCAGTAGAAAAAGTGGTTTAAAGGGACACAGACAAAGATGAAGGGGGTCAGCAAACACTGATCATACATTTCTCTTTGACCTAAATGTTGAGACAAATGAAGAGTCTGTACTCACATGGTACTATGTAACCGAGTGGAACATTCTGCTCTTTCTTCATAGACTGTTTAACATTTCCCTAAACTCACACTATGAAATAGAATACAAAACGGTAATTCACTTGTGAATTGTTACACAGACACAAAAGCAGCAGAAATATTGACACAAACTGAAAAGACAAAATATGCAACCCAAGAATGCAGACCAAAGATCCAGAAGTGCACTGTGGAGGTGGAGAGTAGAGTCAAACAAAGACTAATTTGCACTGCAGCAATGCTGACGGATAGACCAAAGGAACCTTATTTTACCCCATAAATGTTTTATTCCTAGATCCTCCAAACTATTAGCTGCTTCCCCTTTGTTTCTTTCCTCAGCCTCTCTGCTTTTCTATCTTTCTCCTCACTCAACCTCTCCCCAGCTCTCTGCTGGGATCACACTTTTAGCTCTGACTTTGTTCCAAATCAGTGTGTTCTTAAAATTACAGTGAAAGCTTTGGCACTGCCAGTATCACAAACAGCACCACCATTTGACCTAAGGCATCGCAGGCAGCAACCTCCAGTTCTAACAATCAACTGCCAACTTCGTAGCTACTGCCCTATCGGCCTCTAAGATAATAATCAGTCAAATCAAGAATATAATCAATCAATTACTTGTGTTTTGCAGTCAGCATACGCCGGTTCTGAAAAGTGAAGCCAATTCCGAAGTGTCTTAAACTTGCATTCTCTCAGCTGGCCATTAGGGGGCTCCTCTGGTTGCAAAACCAAGTCGGATTGCATGTAAATAATTGCGAAGCTACAAATTCAATTACCTACTAAACTACTTTAATCACTTATGAAATTATGGAAGCTGACCGCTCTGTCTCTGGTATCAATTGTACAATTGCATGTAAGTCTATGAGAAAAATGTCTACCCTGATCACTTCATTTATTATCTCAGTCACACACACACACACACACACACACACACACACACACACACACACACACACACACACACACACACAGTTACATTGACTAAAGCATTAGGTCTGATGCTTTTCAAAATTAAATACATTTTAAAAACTTCAAAACATACAGTAATATAAGCAATATAAGTCATTTTTGCCTTCCGTTACCTGTTTGGTCTCTTCATTGATGAACTGAATAGATACACTGCCCAGCTTCATGTTTCCATCCACTTCCCTCAAACAGGACCCCTGAGAAACTTGCTTTACCATCAGGTCTGTCAGTGTTATTGAATTTGTGTTATTTCAGTGCTGCAGCGAGGATATTCTCACCAGCAGCAGCAAAAGTGTTGCAGTGAAGCAGGTGTGAGGGCAGGCAGGTGTGTGTGTGTGTGTGTGTGTGTGTGTGTGTGTGTGTGTGTGTGTGTGTGTGTGTGTGTGTGTGTGTGTGTGTGTGTGTGTGTGTGTGTGTGTGTTGGTGTCTTCATCGTGCCTTCCCTGCTGTGTACTGAAAAGTTTCAAGGTTTTGCTTGACAATTGAAAACAGCTGTGTGCTTTCTGTTTTTGATTAAGAAAACAACCCCCTGCCAGTGTGTGTGTGTGTGTGTGTGTATATATAAAATACATGTATTCTCCTCTGCTGTTGACAACTAACAATCTATTCAAGGCTGCTTGACTCAAGTTAGGAAAGTGTGTGGGCTTGTGAATATCTGTCACTCACTTTGGTTGCTTTTTTTCTCATCAATATTAATGTGATCACAGGAGGATTTTGCTTCTGCCAAGATTTCTTCTCCCCTCAGCTGAGCGTGGAGTCTAGTGTTTATCTAGCTCAGTTAATGATGGAGGGTCATGAGTCGTGACTTCTATTAGCTCCGTTATTTAACACAAGAAGCCACACTTTCTTACGTATACCCTCTCTCCTTACACTCTTATGTAACATCAGCCCTCTCCACTTAGTTTGTCTCTCACCAGACCTCTCTTACTTTACCTCACTTCATCCACCCACCCCCTTCACCTCAGAATCCCCTGCCTTTACCCTTCCTAGCTATTGCTCCTCTTTCTCGGCGTAATGAGCTGCAAAGATGTCGAGAGCTCTCTGCGTCAGAACCACATATTGTCCTCGCTTTGTGGAGCCGCCCGCTCCCTCCTGCTCTACAAGCTGTGAATGTCAGCTGTTACCCCGTCCATCCCCGCCGCTTCCTCTGTCTGGTTCTCCTCCTCTAACCATGTGGCTGCTTCTCTCTCTCTCTCTCTGTGCGTTTCGGACTGAACCCACCCACATTCCACCATAAGCCCTTATTTGATCGCTGAAAAGGCCACCGGGGGCCGAGGCAACGCCGCAGTGGTGCTGCACTCTAAAATCAAATGTTTCAGGCATCGTTTGTCCAATTTGGTTCGGTGGTAATTTACTTACTGAGTAAAATCCTACCGTGGTGATACTATTAGGTGCCGAGTGAGTTACACCTTGTTGGCTCATCTATTCTCTTTCTTTTCCTTCTTTACTGACTCCTCTCTTCCTCTGTCCCAGAGTCCGGCAGCAGGACTCCTTTGATCTTTGTCCACACCTGGATGGACCGTACCAGAAGCTTGCTGCAGGTGGCTGAGGCCTCTGGTACGAGGGGCCGGTACCTCGTACACCAAGCCACCAAGAGTAAGAGGATGATGCTGTCTTTCCTTGGATGACCAGCCCTTCTGTCTCAGATGCGCTCCGTTGCTGAACAGCGTCGCTTTTAGACACCAGTGTCATTTGCGTTTGACAAAGTGCAGAGAATACTTTATGAATATTTGATTGATTCGGTTTATTTAGATGAATCTTTCACTCACCGGATCGACCCACTGTTTCCTCGCTCCCTCATGCTCATCAGCATGATTTGCAGCTATTTATTACACTAGTGGAGGCCCGACTGTCAGTTTGTGTGGTTTGTTGCCTTTCAGACACGCCTCTCTGCAGCTGGGGAAATGTCACTGTTATACATCAAGCAATTTGTTTGTTTGGGGAAGTCAATTTTTATTGTCTTTGCTTTGATTCATTTTCACCCGTCCATGTCCTGCCTTTTCATTGATTTAGTAGCATAACAGTTATATCTGCCTGTGTACAAATGGCAAACAATCAACTGCCAACTTCAAAGCGACTGCCATATAAGATCATAATACGTCAAATCAAAAATATAATCAATCATCCCTTACTGCTTATCTTCCTGTGGTTTGTACAGGCAGCACTGAAAAATGGAGCCGTGCTGAAGTGTTTTTAACTTGCCATCAGGGGGCGACTCCTCTGGTAACAAAAGGTCTAGTTCTATAGAAGTCTTTGAGAACCTGACTCTTCTTCTCTCTTGACCTTGTGATTGACAGGTGTTTTCACAGTGTTCTCAGTTAAATGTAACATGTTGGTCGCCTGATATTGTCTCGTTCAGTGTCCGGTTGCACTCTGGCTTCTCATTTCTATTCTGGTTAAAAAGAACAAGATGGCCACTGTCAAACTGCTGAACTCAAACCAATGGGTGACATCATAGTGACTACATCCTTCCTCTTCATGTATACAGTGTTGTAACAGAACAATGATTCTAAATACATGGTTTTATTCTGATTGAATGAAACAGCATACAAACACTGACCTAATTGGACCTCAAACATACACTACACATACCTGTTCCTAACTCTGTCTCACATTTTTCATGTTTTAACACAAGAGCTCGTCCAGCCAAGAACCAGTTTTTTTATTCTTTTAATTGCTTAGCCTGAAATAAAAGGGTTAGGTGTATAAAACAAGTCATGCCATGTGCGAAGGCCCACTTAGACCTCGACACTGTAATATACGATGCACTTGATTGAGTCATTAGTTCTCATTAATGTCATGTCACTCAAACGTGCCAGAAAACGTGCAGGCGCCCTGCAGTTTGACCACGGTTAGAGAGCTTTGTTGAATATCGTAGCTCTCCCTGTCTGTGTCTTTAACTGGCTCTTCATTTCATACGTGGATATCAGATGCCATGTCAGGGTAGCACCTAGAAATAACCACATTAATAGTGTGTACTACCATCGTTATATTGTTACACCAATCAGACAACGACGGTACTAGTGGTGTATAAAAGTTCCATTTTATTCTTTTGTAGCGAGACCAAATACAGCGAGTTCAAGGCTACATCACCGTGCGCCCACACAAGTCTTCTTCTACGTCCTTTACCCCAATTCACATCTCATGAAGCCCCCTACTGGCAAGGTGAAGAAATGCACAACTTAATGCACAACTTACAACAACACCATGTCCCAATGCATTAACACCAGAAAACAGATTAAATAGGAAGTAAACAAACAAAAACACTGGTTATTTCTAGGTGCATCAGCATAAGGAGCCGTCCAGTTGGACAAGCTGGTGAATCACCTAAAGGTGCAGAAGCCCAGCTAAAACTCCCACTTCATGTCACAGACACACAGACCATTATAGCTGCATATGTTTGGTCTTGAGACCTACTAATGCCCATTCGAACATATGAAAATAGAATTTGAGACTTTTATGGAAGACAGATTAGCAATCCCAAACATGACCTTCCCCACAGTGTTAACGCTGCGCCCTCCATCACCGCGAGGGTGTGAAAGCCAACATGATTGAACACTGAACATAACCGACGTGCTGGAAAGGAAGACATTTCTACGGCTGATCGTGAACATTGTCTATGGCGACACAATTCTAAAGGCGACCGTTAAACCGTGACAGTTATTGGCATATGTGCCAAATGGACTGTCATCGCCGCAGTGAAGATGTTGGATGGACTGTTTAATGATCGAGTGCCGGTGACTATGATGTGGTCGTGGCAGAGATGAGTGATTGCAAATGTATGCGTGGCTGATGCTATCTTTGTCAGTAATCTGCTCTAAAACACAATATAGACTTAGCTGGCAGAAAGGCTATTTCATATCCTGTCAAGAGTGAGGGCCACATAGACTAATGGCTGGTAATAATTTAGTTGAAATGTGTGAGACTACACCCTACTCATGGTTACTTTGTTGAGATGTCTTCCTCTCCATTTTAACTCTGCTGTTTCGCTCTGCTTTCCACAGCAGAGTGATGAGTGGGTTTATATTTGCCCTTGGATCGTATCTTGCATTTTGTCTGCTAAGCTCATCGTCTCGATGCCCCTATAGGTGTAGGAGCATCTGCTGAGTTTGTTCCTGGATCAGTATGAGGAGATGCACTGAAGTCCCTCATTGCTAGGGTCAACCATGGAGGTCACGTAACACATGACTGTCATGCAACAGAAAAAGGAGTACTGCTGGTGTGAACGAGCCCTTCTCCATGTGAGAGCTGTAACACACACACAGACCCCGTTTTACTGCCACATCTTATTGTGTATGTGCACAATGTTATTTGTAGATTGATGTGATACTACAACCAAGTCAGGAAATGTGTAGGTAGAAGGAATTATGAACTTCTCCCTCAAACCTGACACGTATAAAGGTACTATATATAATATATACTGTGTATATATAATAAATATACACAGTTTTAATTTAAATAAATACAAGTATGCATTTGTGTCAAAACATTAATTCCACTGACGTCCAACTCTTTTTTTCTGCGGAAGCAAACTGCGGCTGCATGACAGCTGACGGAGCTCCACAGCCACAGCTCCTTGGACCTGATGATCGCAGAGCACCACCGCCACCAAGTGGACTATAAGAATATTACATCCTGACATATGTGGCACTCTGATGAACACTGACGGGGATGAATCTAGGGCAACTAGTTATTAATTTTAACTCTCATTCTACTGTATTATGTATTTTTTAACAAAATAAATAATATCAGATATGAATATTCTCAGTCATCCAGTTGAAAGGATATCTAAATCCGAAAATATATTGGTGTCATGCACAAATTGTTCATGTATAACAAGTTCAGTTGCCGTTAACTTGCTTCATTGGCTGCAGGGAATGGAGACAACCGTGAAGTTGTTCGTAACCGGAGCGTGATGCACAGTCACAGGTTCACACCTTCCACTTGTTACAGCTCTCTTCAACAGCAAAAGGTGTATGTCTGCTTATGATTGCATTTTTATGTGTTTGGGTCCATTATTATGGGATTTATATACGATGTGTGTTGCAGCCAAGATGCAACCTTCAGTTCTGAAAAGTTAAAGATCCCATATTATACTGTTTTTCATCAATTTCACACAGCGGTCAGAGGTCCAACAACACTGGATTCAATATGCATTTCCCCAAACCCATCCATGGTCCTGAATTTAAGCTTTCTAAAAGTTTAAATGAGCTCTCCTGAGAACAGGCTGTTTCTGTGCCTGCACCTTTAAATGTTAATGAGCTCCGGCTGTCATCGCCTACTCGGAGAGAGACAGGACACCGCTTGCGCTACGCTACAGCATGCGGCAATGTTTACGTGGATGTATCGCTATGGCTCGCCTATGTGGCTCAGGTGAAGTTGCTGAGTCCCGTATTGTGTGGACAGATCCTTTTATGAGGGTCAGTGTCGAGGCAAAGCCAGCTTTGTACTGACCCTTGTCAGACCATCGTGCACGGCGCTCTGTCGGACACGCGCCCCCGGGCTCCCTCCGACCGGAGGCAGCAGTGAAGACGCACCAGAGCGCGTGAGACAGAGGGAGGATTGTTTCCAGCTTCACCCGCACAGGGATTTATTCACGGAGCACCAGCCGGATCACCCAGCACCACAACCGGGAAGTCGGGCTGCACTCTCCGTGCACGCTGTCTGTCCGCGCTGTCTGCCCGTGCTGTCTGTGCGCGCTGTCGGTCTGTCGGTCCGCGCTCTCCCGCGCTGTCTGTACGCGATGTCGGTCCACACTCTCCGTGTGCTGTGGGTCCGTGCACGCTGTCGGTCCGTTTCGCGCTGTCGGTCCGTGCCGGTCCGGGCCGCTGTCGGCCTGGGCTGTCAGCCCTGCTGTCGGTCTGTCCATGCTCTCGTCAGCGCTCTCCGTGGGTCTCTCCTGTTGGCCTGTCTGTCCGCTTTCTCCGTCTGCGCTGTTGGCTCTCAGCGCTGTGTTGCAAAACGCCCCCCTTTCGGATCTCCTATCATCGTGCAGAGGAGTATGGCTTATGCAAATGACTCCTTTCATTACGTAACAAAAGGAGCTGAATCTGAACAGCCTGTAGGAGCACCGTTTTACCAGTGGGTGGGCTGCAGAGACCATGCAGGAATTGCTTGTTTTCCTCATCCTGGGAGTTGACAGGCTCAGGGAAGACCAGTTTATAGGTGTAGAGACCAGAGAAAAGCTGTTTTTCATAATATGTCCCCTTTAATGTAATGCTGAAGTGCCTTGAACTTGCATTCTCTCTGGCCACCAGGGGGCGACTCCTCTCTGATTGTATAGAAGTCTATGAGAAAATGGTCCTACTTCTCTCTTGATGTATTATCTCAGTAAACATTGTAAACATGAGTTTATGGTCTCAATCTCTAGTTTCAAGTCTTCTTCAATCCAGCATGATGTTCATTTAGTACATTATGGTCCATTTAGATTCCAACAGACCAGAAAGCAGGGGATGCTTTAGGGGGCGGGGCTACCTGGTGATTGACAGGTTGCCACCTATGCAGTTAGCTACTCAGATGACTTTAACACTTGAATTATGAAGCTAACTTTGCTAGCAGCTTCACACCAGAATCCAGATGGATCCAGATCCAGCAAGGTTGCAAAAATGTCAAGATAGCGACGACCAAAATGCTGAACTCAAGGCTTCAAAACCGTAGTCCACAAACCAACAGGTGACTTCAAGATGACTACGTCCACTTCTTAAGAACAGTCTGGTTAGTGTTGTCATTATGTGTGCCACGCTGTCAAGAAAGACATCTTTCATGGTTTTTAGCAGGCTAAAATGGTGTAGGACCCAAATGCATGAATGTCCTGTGACCAAGTTCTTTAATTATTTTTTTCCAATTCACAATGTATACTTCTTAACACTACTCATATGAATACAACTCCTTTTTGTTTCTCTCACTTTATACAATGGCCAGGCTCACTAGAATGAGGAAGTGCTTGGATCAATAGCATTGAGACAGCAGCCCTTGAGAGAATGAGTAGTCTTGAATTAAACAAGACAAAATGCTGAGTCAGCAGTTAAAGTATTAGGAAACCATGTTTGTAGCCAAACATGAGAAATTACAGCTTCACTTAACGTCTACACTATTTATATTCTTGTTTTTGTCATTTTCATTTTCAACACGCTGCCTTCCTCATTTTCACTTCGTTTCAGCATGTCTTCTTAAATATGCAGGACTGATCTTTGTGATCATAATCTAATCAACACTAATCTAGTCTCCCTTCAGCATCTGCAGGCCTGTCTCATACCGACTCACTGCTGTCTTATCAAAGGTGTATTTATCCATCACTCTGCCTGGCTGCACGCACGCACACACACACACGCACACACACACACACACACACACACACACACACACACACACACACACACATACACACCCACACACACACAGTGATGGGGCTCTGGCAGCGTTCCGGTAGTAATTCTGTCTGAACACTCCATTCTGGCTTCATTATCACTGGACCTCTCTTTACAGTGGGGAGAGAACACAGGGTGCTGTCAGCCGGGGTCAAGGAGCTACACAAGATTCTGGCTACACGTGTGCGTGTGTGTGTGTGTGTGTGTGTGTGTGTGTGTGTGTGTGTTGTGACAGGTCGAGTTCTCCTGTAACTCAGAAAGCTCAGATTGTGAACATACTTCCTCAGCTCGTCAACACCATCTCAGAGTTCCAATGACTTCCGGAAGTTCTCTCCTGCCAACAGGGACGGAGGATCCCATACACAACAACATAGCTGAGGACTATGTTTTTAAACATTATTCTACCCAGCAGTTTTCTCTTCAGAAAATAAACTTATTCCAATTCTACTATTGTCCCCGTAGTCACCCTGGTCCTCGTTGATCCTTCACAGCAAGACGAGGAGATAAGGAAGATTCAGACTGCAGTTTCCACAGGAATAACAGCCGATGTCAGAACACAGGGCTCCTTTATACAACGCTACCAGAGACGAAGCCCATCTGTCACTACTATTGATGCAGATACACCACCCCAATTCTGAAAAGTGAAGCCAAGCTGCAGTGCCTTAAACTTGCATTCTCTCTACTGACCATCAGGGGGCGACCAGAATATAAACACAAATGTAATTTGATCAAGACAGACATGTTTTGCACACTTTAGGGTTTCAGCATAATACAAAATCAGAAGGTACTACTGTATAATCTACGGAAGCCCTAAAGGGTCATACATTACATACATTTTATTTCCTCCGTTTTCTCGTGATAACGAGATAATGAATGAAATGTGATAGGCGAGATTTCACTTAGATTGCGCCTCCGATAAAGCTGAAGCCTTGCTAACCTTCTTCTTAGATGACGCGCACTAATGTACATTATCTGTAATAGCAAGGCTTAAAGCTATTTCAGCCTGTGTCAGGCCTTGATTGATGAGATATGGGATGCAGTGATCGATATTCTCCTTCAGGGCTTTCATAATAATCTGTATTATATATATATATATATATATATATATATATATATATATATATATATATATATATATATATATATATATATATATATATATGCACACCACTGTAATCTATTTATTGGGGGGACATGTTGAGCATATTTGGATGTGTCCCCCCCCACCCCCCAATATTTATTATAATTACGGCTATGAACCCAAGAGATTGTGTGTGTGTGTGTGTGTGTGTGTGTGTGTGTGTGTGTGTGTGTGTGTGTGTGTGTGTGTGTGTGTGCATGTGTGTGTTTGTGTTTGTGAGCAGCTGTTCATCAGGTGGAGCATACCTTGGCTCTCTGTGTCTGAACAAAGCCACCATCTGTGGACTAATCGTGGTGTAATAAGCAAAGTAAACCTTCCAAGGCCTGCTCCACTTTCCTAAAAAGACCCTGAGCTCATTGTGCTGCAGCCAGCGGCGTATTCCTGCTGGATGGACTGTGTGTGCATCTCTACGTCTGTGGATCTATCTCCTTATATAGTCATATTGGACCGTTAGGGTTGCTGCCTCCGGCTGAGCGTCTTTATTCTACTGACCAGATTTAAACTAGACAACTCGGTTCCTCTGTGTCTTTTAAGTGGCTCTCAAAGACCAACTAAAATGTCTTATTTTACTAAGTAACGCTGAATATCTTTTGGACTCAACTCATGTGGTCTAAGCAGCAACAACAGCCCCTCATAGCCTCTCTGTCTGTTCTGTATCCCTCCGTCCCTCATCCCTCTCTTCTCCACCCTCCTTGGCATGGCAGCCTGTCATTACTTCTGAGCTCACAGACTCATGGCTTTCATTTTGGCCGGCCTGCCTCTCTGTCTCCGACCATTTTCTATCTGGCTCTGCTGTGTGTGTGTGTGTGCGCCCATGTGTATGACCTGAGTAAAAAGATGTTTGCATCTTTTTTTTTACTTTTTTTTTTTTCAAGTGGGGAAAAAAGGTCAATTCCTTTGAATCTATCATGCACAGAAACATTTTTTTCATTTTTTCATTTTTTTTTTTTCATTTTTCTGACTTTGCTATTAAAACACTTTTCCAGTCCAGTGTTATTTTGGGAATAATCTCCGGAGAGTGCTATACCTCCTCTATAGGTCAATATACATATACACTTATAAGGAAACAGGCAGAAACTGACCAATTTTCAGATGCTACATGACCATAAGTCAAATATCTATTTACAATTTCTTATTGCGTGCATGGGGAAATGTTAATATTTAGCTTTTTTAACTCTGTCATCAGGAAATACTTTATATTTCCATCCATGCATCCAGCATCAAATAAACATACTGCATTATTTAAAGGGAAATTGTATTGAGTGATGTTTTGATTAACGGAGAACTATGAACAGAAATCAAATCTGAGGAAGTAACTCTCAGTGCAACATTACAAACGTGCAATTTACAACATTATGAGAAAACACAGCAGATATCTTTAATCCACACAATGTAAATGAAGAAATAAGTCATGTGACTGAAGAAGGCAGTCAGTTACATCATGTGTAGTTTCTGTGCCACACAGGTGGAGGTTTGTGGCTGAAGTACAAGCTAATACCAGCTACGTCAACAGACGTTATTATGTTACTGTTGATCTTCAATAGTTGTATTTGCTGAAACAATGCAGTTAATCAAGGTGAGGTGAAGGATATATATGCTAATATGCGTTTCCAGCAGGCTGAGGACAGAGGGAGGCAGTGACAAACAAACAAATTCTAATGAAGCTTCACACACAAGACGTTTGGAGTTGCTCAGCGTTGTGAGAGAGAAGGAAAGGACTCAGCCCAAACTCCTGAAAGGGAGGGAGAGAAAAACAAGAGAAGGACCCTGGAGAAAGTGAGCTGGGAGGAAGAATGGTCCAGTAATGAGAGAGGGGAACCAGGAGAGGGGGGGCTGAGCTCAAGGTTGTATTCAGACGTAAGGATTGTCCCCCTGAAAGACCGAACATGAACTTCCTCAGTGTTTAAGAGCCTCTTTATCAGACCCAAGTCTGTCTGTGTGTGTGTGTGTGTGTGTGTGTGTGTGTGTGTGTGTGTGTGTGTGTGTGTGTGTGTGTGTGTGTGTGTGGTGTGTGTGTGTGTGTGTGTGTGTGTGTGTGTGTGTGTGTATGCCCTGGTGGTCTCTGATTGGGTGGGAGAGAGGGTGGTCGTTAATATTCTGGTTCTGGATGAGACTTGTTAAGTGTTAAAACTTTAGCTAAATGTCATATGGAAACATTTGAGGTGTTTTGTACAATTACTGTCTTTCCTGTCTCATACATGAATAATAATCTGTTCATCTAGGAATATGTTTTGGGGCTAATATGCTTCAGAAAAGTGCTTAATGATACAAATCTGAATTAATTCAAGGTTTCCAGCCTGTTAAAGTCTCATTTTTGTTTTCCTGTCGCCATCAATGGAAATATTTAAACATTTAGGTCAGTGGAAACCATCTCCTTCCATCTGCTTATCCAATTAGAAATCGCACAGGTTTATCTCACATGCTATGCTTTCTGGTCCAGCAGAGTGCGCTGAGGTCCTGACCGATGCAGACTGCTAACTGGCCTGATGCTGTAAAACACCATATTGTAGCTCCACCTGCCCGCTGTGTGACTGCTCAACTACTCCTGCTTTTTGGTCTACAGTGACGTGGTTGGGATGGATCCATCTCGGCGTGGCTGTGCCTGCTGCCATGGACTACTACTGTTGATATTACTGCTACTGTTAATACTACTACTATACTACCAACACCAAATGCAGCTGGAACCCAATATCCTGGTCTGCTTCAGATTTCTGCCTAAAAGCCTGTTAAGGCAGTTTTTTATCTCCACTATCACTGTAACTCTTGCTCCTGGTGATGTTGGGACTTTAAAAATGTATTGACTCTGAAAATCATGAGCGTGTTCTGAGATATAACTTCTGTTGTGATATAATAAATAAAATTCAATAGAATTGAATAAGAGACTTGTAGACCCCTGTCTTTGTAATTTTTCAGGAAGGCCAGTTGAAACTGTTGTTTTCTGGCCGACCCTTGACATCACCATCAGAAACCCCAGAAGCCAACAAACCAACGCAATGTTTCCCAACATTGCGTCAAGAAGAATGACAACAAGTTTTTATTTCGAAATAATAACTATTTGATTCCTCAATTGACTCTTGGCTCTCAGTTACTACTTATTATGGGTTAAACATGGGGTCCGGTTGTTCTCCATTGAATAGGAGTTAATGTTGGAATGAAGTGGTACAGTGTCTTTGCCAGTGACTAAGGAGGTTGAGCATTTAACATCCAAGCCTGAATGGGGAGATAAAATAAGAGAACATCCAGAGGGAGGGAGAGGAAAGGTAAAGGGTCATTGAGTAGGGTTAGAGACTACTTTCCCTGGACTTAATTCTGACTGCATTGGACCATTTTCTCTTGGAAATGTTTACTACTAACAATATTTTATCATTGTGCATGTTATTGTGGATTCCTGTAGCTTACTGTTAGATGTGTGCGGAGGGATAAGGATAAAGAGGTGTGCATTAATTAAGAAAGGCTGAGATTTAATATCAGAGTCTATCCATCATGCCTTGCCCATTGAATGGAGTTTCATGTTTTTTGGGCTCTGTGAAAAGGAGATGGGCCATCTTTTAACAGCGAGAGTGGGCGTGGTACCTCCCCAGCAGGTTTGGGTTTGTACATAAAAGGTGTGATAAACTCATAGTCTTGAAGGAGTGTAATTAAATGGTGGTTACCTATTAGATCACTTAATATACATATACATAACATAAATATTTTACTTAAATGGAGGCATATAACATGTAACTGAATAAAATCTCTCCACTCGTTCGTCTTTCCTCTTGTGCTCCTGCAGCACTGCAGTCATTCTGCCACTGGGTGGCGACTCAGGACAGCTGTTATACAGTTTAGAAAGGACGACTGCAGAAAGATGGCTGAGCAAAGATCTGCAGGGCAATAATAACCTAAAATACAGACTGACTTCAATATTTATTTATTTTTTGAATGTATGAGCAAAATAAGCAGAATTGTGACAGGGAAGAAGAAGTCAATATTAAAGGGTTCTTGCACAAATAACGCAATGGATAGCCTGATTAATTGGCCTACAAATATACTTTGGAAACATACACAGTCAATCTTAACAAACGGAACGACAAAATACTAACAACAAAGAACATTACATCAAATACATCTTATATTTCAAGTTAGAATGATTTTTGTCATGTAAATCAGTATTTTATATAGGATCTTTTGCACTTTAATGGTTCTAAATTATTGTATATGCTGTAATATATTGCAAACAACACTGAATCAGGAGTGCAGAGATTTATTCAAGAACATGTGCTTTTGCATAAGTACTTCAGGACCATACAAAAAATAAAGATTACGTAAACAGAATAATGCAGAATCTCAGAATTCCAGAGGTAGAATACAAATTACAGTAAGAGATCAAACCAAAAAACAACACATGTATACTGTAATCTGTCATCTGCATTCGGCCACATGTTTTCCTCGACGTCACATCTTATATCTTCTCTGGCAAGGCACCTAGGGTTGAATCTTCTTGAATGTCTGATCCATCCCTGGCAGGCTTCGGGAGAAATATCTCCACAACCAGCAGTCATTGCATTCAGCAAGGAGAGCTGGTTGTGTGGAGAGGGATCATTAACCTTCCACCTCCATGCTGAAAAAAATTATTCAATGCTGAAAACTACCATCAGCTGTTTGTAATTGCATCTTCGTTTTATTTATTTTTATCGTCAATATTTGTATATAATTTTCAATAGATTTCAATGTGGCTGCACCAGAGATTCCCAGTGTTTTTTCCTCTATCATTCTGTGTGTTTTTAACTGTTTGGAACAAAGTGTGTTAGCATTGAAAAATGTGCTGTTAAAGCATAGTGTTTTGCAGGTGTGACCTAGTGAATGAGAAAATACTTCATCCATTTCGGTGACTGTGGTCACTAAATGCACTTTGTCTGAAAGCAATGAAAAGTTAGACACAGTTTAGCCCAAATGCATTTCTGTTTTGCAGACTGTGCTAAGAGTTTTGAACATGTCACTGCAGTTTTGACCAATGCGTCTTAGCAATAAAAAAAAAACTGTATTGGCCAATACATGATGTGACTGTCACTTAGCTGTTGTTTCAGGACCATGGACAGTGTTGTTTGTTGTAGGGCTTAGAATGTCACAACGTCACTGTCCAGAGTGCTGGAAGAAGAGCAATGGACAGACAGACACTGGCTTTTTGTTGTAAATAGAGCTGAGACAGAATTACTGTTTCTATGGGAGGCAAACAAGCTGTTTCCTTGTGCCTCCCCATGCTGATTTGACAGTTAGTATCTTCATAAAATTACACTTTATATGTAGTGTGCTCAATCTCTCTCTCTCTCTCTCTCTCTCTCTCTCTCTCTCTCTCTTTCTCAATAGGCTCTGATTGGCTTCATAGCGTATAGAACATAGGATCATAGACTGCAGGCTCCTGCTCTCTGTGTCTAAAAGGTCACACTCAGACGTTGGCTGTGAGGGTCTCTGTTCAAAACAACATCGACCTGCAGCATTGACTTTCAGTCTCAGAGGCATTGGGCCCATAACCTCACACACACTTCAGAACAATTTGTTCATTGTTTTTTGTATTTATGTTTGCCCACCCATCAACTGACTTTTTCAATTCCCTACACTCTGGTCTACAACTGGTGCTTACAACCAAAACCAATTCAATGATTTATCATCAAGAAGGATGACTTAACAAAAGAACCTAAACTAACCAAGATATGGATTCGATGAAATCAGTAGTGTAGGTGAGTGCATGACTGGTAAAAATGTATAGGTGCAATGCTGTATGATGCAGAAACATACGTCAAACTGTCACCAAAAACAAATGGGGTCTCAGAAGGGAGAGCACTCGAGCAACTGAGCTCCCAGAATCGTTGAAAGGAGACACTGGCATACAGGGCCCAGGGACTTCTGGGAAATCTATTTTCATGAGCGTGTCCTAGTCCTGCCTTATGTGTAAAGTGTCCTGAGATAACTTTTGCTGTGATATGACACTATAAAAAAAACATGTATTGAATTGAAAAAATCAAAAATGTGACTGTCACAATACATTCTGAAGTATGGTGTTGACTTTTTCTGCTAGCAGTGTGTGTGTGTGTGTGTGTGTGTGTGTGTGTGTGTGTGTGTGTGTGTGTGTTGTGACAGGTCGAGTTCTCCTGTAACTCAGAAAGCTCAGATTGTGAACATTCTTCCTCAGCTCGTCAACACCATCTCAGAGTTCCAATGACTTCCTGAAGTTCTCTCCTGCCAACAGGGACGGAGGATCCCATACACAACAACATAGCTGAGGACTATGTTTTTAAACATTATTCTACCCAGCAGTTTTCTCTTCAGAAAATAAACTTATTCCAATTCTACTATTGTCCCCGTAGTCACCCTGGTCCTCGTTGATCCTTCACAGCAAGACGAGGAGATAAGGAAGATTCAGACTGCAGTTTCCACAGGAATAACAGCCGATGTCCAGGGGTGGAAAGTAGCGAGTTACATTTACTCGCGTTCCTGTAATTGAGTAGTTTTTTTGTGTACTTGTAATTTTTTAAGTGGTTTTTAAAATCGATACTTTTACTTTTACTTTGAGTATGTTTATTTTGAAGTATTGTAATTCGCTACATTTTATATCACCCGCGTTACTGAGTAAAAAGTAAAGGAAATAAAATAAAATAAAAATCGCGGACAGCTTTTATTTTTCCGGGACAACCCCGGAAATACTGCAGTGGAAGAGAGGAGAACGAACTTGCGCCAAAGTCAAATGACAACGACGATGACATGGCGAGTACTAGTACAGCTAACGTTGAAACCGAAGTGATCCCCTGGCCCTACTTAAAGGACCACTTTGTTTACAAGAGACAAAAGGGAAACAGCATCATTATGGAATGCAAGATGTGTTTGCCGAAATTAGTGGAAATTGCATCGTATAAAAACTCCACATCCAACCTGCGCAAGCATGTAGAGGTAAGTGAAATAATACTTGCACCGATGCATTGTTGTTAAAAAGATTTAGTTTAGTAAGAGACGTTGCTCAAATTATTCAAAGACATTTCACGCATGGCATTGCTAACGTTGGTTGCCAGTGCACGAGCAAGCTAGGTAATGCAACACGAGGCGTCCAGTTATCAGGAATCCACGGCGGTTCAAGCAACCGCGTCGTCTCCACGGCGCCCATTAAACACAGTTATTATAACCTTTTTTAAATTAAACAGGGGTCTTACTCACCTTTTAATGAGATAACCATTGAAGTTTAACCAGAAGACATTTAGTTTAGCCACTTGATTTTACTAATATCGTTATTACAGCTCTTGTGTTACGAGCGCCATCCTGTGGTGGCTGTTTCATGGCAGGATATTTTAGGCTTTATAAATCACATATCGACACTGTTAAAGAATGACGTCCCATTCAAATGGCAACCTGTTTGAATGTAAATAGGGATATGACTCCATACAGTTACATCAAATTAACAACTGTGTGAATGTTAAAGTCATACTACACTTGAAATGGGGTTGTATGAGGTATGCTTTCCTATGCAGAGTCAATGTATTACCATATTGGACAGCGCTCAGTACTGTAAAATTATTTAATTTAAATGTGATTTGAATTTAAGCTATGAATAGTAATATTTTAAATGCTATGTGTTTAATGAACACAACGTTGATTTACATACTGATTAAAACATTTGTTTACAGAGGAAACATCCATCACAGCTAAAGGCATTCAATGACTGTGTGGCAACCCGAAAGCGAACCCTTGAACCACCAGAAACACCAAACAAGCAAGCAAAATTAAGTGAGGTGATTGCACTGGGTGCAAACAGACGTGTGCCACAGTCAAAGGTTGACAAGCTCCTGATTAACTTCATTTGTGAGGGTCTTCATCCATTTTCTGTGGTTGAACAACCTGCATTTAAAGAACTTTTATTGACACTTAATCCTCAATGCAAGGTAATTTCCAGACCCACTCTCAAGACCAGAATAGAGGGAGCTGCCAGTCAGATGAAGAAGACTTTGATGTCGCACCTGACTGGAGTCAGCTATGTTGCCACCACTACAGACTGTTGGACAGCGCACCAGCAAAGTTACATAGGGGTCACATCTCATTGGATAGATGAGGACACTTTGGAGAGGAGATCCGCTGCACTTGCTTGCCAGAGATTAAAAGGGTCTCACACCTTTGATGTCATAGCAGGTGCTCTTGATGACATTCACTGTCAATACAGAATAAGGGGGAAAGTGGTAAGAACCACGACAGACAATGGGTCAAACTTCATCAAAGCATTCAGTGTGTTTGGTGAGCAGGGCCAGTCTGAGGAAGCAGAGTCAGAGTCCGAACAAGACTCCTCTGAAGAGCCCCAAGCTGACCACCTGGACACATTCACCATCCTGGAACAAGATAGCGGGCTGGAGTACCAGCTTCCTCCACAGCTATCACGTTCAGCCTTTGGAAAATGCCAAGCAGTCTGGAACAAGTCAGGTCGGTCATACGTGGCAGCAGAATTTGTGGAACAAGAATGCACGCTTCAGCTCATCCGGCCAAATCAAACTAGATGGAACTCAACATATATGGCTGTTGAGAGAATAATACGGATCATACAAGAGAAGGGGGATGATGCTATCAGAAATGTCTGTGAAGAATTCAAAGTGAAAATGTGAGTTTTAATTCTAATTTCTAAAGTGTAACATGTGAATTACACAAATGGAAAACAGTGCCCAAGGCTACCTTGCTTATTTATTTGTTTTTCCATACTTATGAAATTGTTAAAATACTTGGCTACACATTTCACACGTTTTTTTGCAGGACATTTGCTAAAAGTTGTATACATTTGCTTTATGTCTTACAGGCTGACTGCAGCAGAAATTGCTTTCCTGACTGAGTACTGCTCTGTGATGAATCCTCTGGTGAAGGCTTTAAACATTCTTCAGTCTGAGACAAACACACACATGGGTTGGCTCCTTCCGGTGATCTTCGAGCTACAAGCAAAACTCAGCAGACTGGAGTTATCCTCCAAGATGTGTCTGCCGCTAATCAGAGCCATCCAGGATGGTGTGAAAAAGCGCTTTGGTGGGATGATGGAAGACGCTGAACTGATTGCTGCAGCAATCCTTCTGCCAAAGTTCAAGACCTCCTGGACTGAGAGGACTGACATTATAGAAGCAGGTATGGTTTTATTACTTAATATCATAATCTAATCAATAAACTTAATATCCAACTTGAAACTAACTTCACAGTGGTGTAAGCCCTGTTTTCCTTCCGGTATGTATTTGATTATAAAATTACATAAAATGGAAAAAATATAGAGCGCAAGATCACGTGGTAAAAAAACTACAAGTTCCAACAAGCACACAGGAAAAGCATTTTGTGATTCTGTCAAGTTTATCTTCTTGCTGTCAGTGGAGGCACACTAATACTTCCCATGATTATAGCTGGTAGAGCACGCAGAGTAAAAAAAAAGAAGGGAAAAAAGGGTTTTGTCGCCTTGTCTTGGAAAAATATCGAACTGTTCCTTTTAATAACGAATCCCTGTTCTTTCAACTTTTTCTTTTACTAAATATCATGAGTGCAATAACATGTCTTTCTACACAAATTGTAGTTAGTGAATTTGATGTTTTTTTGTTGCATTAATCAAAGCTTAATTGCCAGAAATATTCAATAAGCATTGTTGTGTGTTTTTCACTCTAAACAGGTCTGGCCTTTGTGAGAGAGCACCTTCACCAGATCGCAGAGGCTGGGGTGGAGCAAGTGAGGCACCACTCATCAGATGAAGAAGACTTCTTCTCCTCAATGAAGCGCGTGAGGCCACAAGGTACAGGGGGCCTAGATAGCTACCTTGCATGTGTTTCCAACCAAATGGATTTGCTTCACACATTCCCTCACATCAAAAAACTCTCCCTGAAACTCAACACTGGCCTGCCTGCCTCAGCCGCTTGTGAGCGCCTCTTCAGCTGTGCTGGACTGCTCTTCACTGCAAAGCGAGCAAGGATGATCTCTTCCAACTTCGAAAACCAGCTGCTGCTTAAAATGAACAAGGAGTTCAGAGATTAGAGCTCAAAAGATGGATGCACAAATAAAGGCACTGTAATACAGGTGCATCTCAAAAAATTGGAATACAATTTAAAATGCATTGAAAAAGTGAAAGTTTCATACTGTATATTTTAGATTCATTACACAAGGTGAAATATTTCAAGCCTTTTTTTTCATTTAGATGAAAATGGCTTACAGCTCATGATATTCCAAAATCCAGTATCTCAAGATATTAAGAGGAATCCAAAAATTCAATATTCAATACAGTTCAATACAGTATTCAATACAGTTAACAGTTTTACAGTTTTGTTCCTGTTTTATACGTTTGAAAACCTTGATAATGGTGGTTGACAATTGTAAAATTCCTAGTTGCACTTTTGTTGTAATAAACACACTATTTTTAAGTTGTCACAATGCAGCGTATTTAGCAAGGAAGGTCAATTGTATATATATATTCCACACAGTTAATGCTTAAAAAGCATTTTGTTCCTGTTTAACAAGGTTGAAAACTTGATAGTGGTGGTTGACAGTTGTAAACTTCCTAGTTGCACTTTAGTAGTAATATACACACAATTTTTAAGTTGGCAAACTGTTTCATTGCAATTTGCAAAGTTTTTGCTAGAGAAATAAAACTATTTTCAGACACAAATAATTGTCTTCTTGTTTAATACGTCCATGTTGCTGAAACGGGTGCTTAAGGCTAGCCTACTTATCTCTTGAAAATGTATCATTAAGACCAAGGTTTCTGTATCGATGCTGTTGTCTTACATTTACATTTACATTTAGGTCATTTAGCAGACGCTTTTGTCCAAAGCGACTTACAATAAGTACATTTGTCAAAAGAAGGAAACAAAGAAACCACGACGTATCATTGCCGATGCAGTAAGAGCTAAAAATAGAACAAGTGTTAGGTCCTCATCTGAGTAAAGTAGTACTTCAAGAGTAACAGTGCTACGATCCGAGTTTTTTTTTTTTTTTTTTTTTTGCGGGGGGGGGGGGGGGGGGGGGGTCGAGGGAGGGTGTTAGTGGGTCATGCTATGTAGAGTCGAGGTGAAGTCTGAACAGGTGAGTCTTGAGCCTTTTTCGGAAGATGGCAAATGACTCTGCTGTCCTGACATTGGTCGGGAGTTCGTTCCACCACTGAGGCGCCAGAACAGAGAAGAGTCTGGACTTTGCTGAGCGACATTTGTTTGATTTCAGCCATGGTGGTACCAGCCGGCCAGCTGAAGTAGAGGAGCGGAGTGCTCGCTTCGGGGCATGAGGTTTGACCAGTGTTTGAAGGTAGGCAGGTGCCGTTCCATTGATGGCCCTGAAGGCCAGTGTCATCGTCTTGAATTGGATGCGTGCTGCAACAGGGAGCCAGTGGAGGTCACGGAGGAGGGGGGTCACGTGGGAGAATTTGGGTAGATTGAAGATAAGGCGTGCTGCAGCGTTCTGGATACGCTGCAATGGTTTAATCGCATAGGCCGGGAGTCCGGCCAGGAGAGAGTTGCAGTAGTCAAGGCGGGAGATGACCAGTGCTTGGACCAAGAGCTGCGTTGCATCCTTTGTGAGGAAGGTCCGAATCCTGCGGATATTGTAGAGGGCAAATCTGCAGGATCGGGCCACAGCAGTGATGTTGGGGGTGCAGGATAGTTGGTCATCGAGGATTACACCCAGGTTCCTCGCAGTTGAGGAAGGAAATACTGTGATGCCCTCAACAGTGACCGACAGGTCCATGCGAGGGCAGTCTTTCCCTGGGATGAAGAGGAGTTCGGTTTTATTCAGGTTAAGCTTGAGGTGATGTGCAGTTGTCCAGACAGAGATGTCAGCCAGACAGTCCGCTTGTCTTCTGATGTGATGTGAAATCTTTGCTCCAAAGTGTTTTTTAAAAACTTATCTAAAGTATAATGACACAGTATACATCCATTAATGTGTGGCGACATGATTTTTTTAATTTTTACACTTTAATTTGCAAAGGTGTTGCAGCAATTAGTAGTAAACTAGTTTGAGATTATATCCCCTTGTCTATATCCCCTTGTCTATAATGCCCTACACAGAAGAAACCCCCGCCCCCTCCCGCTGTTTAAAAGTAACTAGTAACTTGTACTTTAAGTACATTTTAAATCGGCTACTTTTTACTTTTACTTAAGTAGATTTTTTAGATCAGTACTTTTACTTTTACTTGAGTAAAATTTCATCCAAGTAATCATACTTTTACTTGAGTAGAATATTTTTGTACTCTTTCCACCTCTGCCGATGTCAGAACACAGGGCTCCTTTATACAACGCTACCACAGACGAAGCCCATCTGTCACTACTATTGATGCAGATACACCAGGCGGCCACCCTCCAATTCTGAAAAGTGAAGCCAAGCTGCAGTGCCTTAAACTTGCATTCTCTCTACTGGCCATCAGGGGGCGACCAGAATATAAACACAAATGTAATTTGATCAAGAGAGACATGTTGATTGTGTTTTGTTCAGGCACACTTTAGGGTTTCAGTATAATACAATATCAGAACTAAAAGTACAGAAGTAGGGTAACTAACTATTCGGTACTCCACTGTATAACCAAGGCAGTCGCCATGAAGTCAACATAATATATATAATATATATATAACTTTATATATATATATATATATATAGCCAAAAGTGTCTTGACTCGCTTATGAACTTAAGTGACATCCCATTCTTAATCCATAGGGTTTAATATGACATCGGTCCACCCTTTGCAGCTATTACAGCTTCAACTCTTCTGGAAGGCTTTCCACAAGGTTTAGGAGTGTGTTTATGGGACTATTTGACCATTCTTCCAGAAGTGTATTTGTGAGGTCAAACACTGATGTTGGACGGGAAGGCCCGGCTCTCAGTCTCCACTCCAAACTCTCTCATCCATGTCTTTATGGACCTTGCTTTGTGCACTGTACACTGAGATTTCATCCATTGCATTTGTACTGTCTGTTTGTGTGATTATTTCACAAACCTGTGTGTATTCTTGCTGACTAAGATACAGTAGGTACTCTGTAATATGTTGGCCCTTTGTTTGTGTGCTTTTGTGTGTGGACATATGAATGTTTATCTATTTGTGTGTTTTTTCATGTTTTGGGGCTCTACAACATGACGAGATCGTCATCCTTCACGGGCTGGGTTTCTTCAAAAAAGAACAGCTCGCCCCAAACCATCTGGACACTGGAGAAGGTCTGACACAACCAGATGGAAACCTCCAGTTCTGAAAAGTGAAGCCAAAACCTCACACTTGCATTCTTTCTACTGGCCATCAGGGGGCGACTCCTCTGGTTGCAAAACAAATTCTAATTGTATAGAAGTCAATGAGAAAATGGTCCTCTGTGTGTGTGTGTGTGTGTGTGTGTGTGTGTGTGTGTGTGTGTGTGTGTGTGTGTGTGTGTGTGCGTGTGTGTGTGTGTGTGTGTGTGTGTGAATGAAGCAAGCCTGTTGTAGGCTGAGCATTACAGGTACTTGATAGTTTATGCTATTAGGAAATTGTGAAGACATGACAGAGAGGGGTTGACATGCAACAAACTTCCAGGCTGCCACAAAGAGTTTATTAAATTGTTATTAATGGATTCAGTAGAAATAACACTAAGTGATTTTTTTGTGATTATAATGGATACAAAGTTAGCAGACTAATAAGGTTTTTTTTAGCTGTAGACTCACAGAGTCTGACCGAAATACATTTTTCAGTGAAAACTAAACTAACTCTATGGCCTCCCCCCAGGATGTATATGTTGTCCTATTCCATTTGAATTTGAACAAAATTGGCATTTCAATTCTTCTATAAACCACCTTGTTGAATTTCTCTTATATTATTGTTATATGTGTATTCATTATATATTAATATGATGCAAGATTCAGTTAGCTTTTATGACATATTTGTCCTTCAAGGTGATCATTTTTACGTTCTACACGTGAGAGCCTGTACTTTTTCACTTTTACTTGAGTAAAGAGGTTGAATCAGTACTTCTACCAGAGTATTTTTGGACACAAGTACCTGTACTTCTACTAGAGTAGAAGACGTCTGTACTTTGGACACCTCTGCAGAAATGTAAACTAAACACAAATGACTGCCGGCATGAATGCAGCTCACATGAGTCTGATGGGATGTCTGCCAAGTTTTCAACAAAACAAAAGACCCAACCAAACGTGACATATAGAACTACCTAATACCAATGTTATGCAGACAAAATATGAAATAATATCTACAGCCTCAGAAACCACCAGCAAAAACCTTTTTGGCTCAGTTTATACAATAATAATGTTTTACGGTTTGATGGAGGGTTGATTGCTGATTGAGATCACCTGCTGCTGCCTGTGGAGAATAGGCCACGCCCACATGCACCATGGTACAGACAGGTGGAGAGAGACAGGAGGAAAATACAGACAGGGGATGACAACACACACAAAAGGGAGAAGGAAGGGCTGCCAAGATGTGAATCATGACAGCCCTGCCCCTAAAGCATCCCCTGCTTTCTGGTCTGGTGGACTCTAAATGGACCAAAATGTACTAAATGAACATCATGCTGGATTGAAGAAGACTTGAAACTAGAGATTGAGACCATAAACTCATGTTTACCATGTTTACTGACATAATACATCAAGAGAGAAGTAGGACCATTTTCTCATAGACTTCTATACAATCAGACCTTTTTTTTGCACCAAAAGTAGTCGCCACCTGATGGCCAGCAGAGAGTATGCAAGTTTAAGGCACTTAAGAATTATTAGCTCCCTGTCTCCACCGTGTCCTCTTGTGTTTTTGGTATTGTAAGAGTTTCTTTTTTGACTGCTGATTTTACCCTTGTGGCCTCCTTTAGTTTTGTCTTGTTTTGTTTGTAAATTATACCAGTAGTTTAAGAAACCTGGATAGAAATCATGTCAGGAATATGATAAAAATGCCACAATTACAATCAAACCCTAGATGTGGATGTGAACCTGTAACCTATATAAGTCTGCTGGTTGTAGACCAGTGTTGAAGAGTTGCAGTTTATTCAGGAACATAGTGATATTGCATTATTCTGCGTAACATTAAGGTTGTCTAATTTCAACGGTATTTGTCTCAATTCTCAGTAACAAGGCCTCGTCTGTAGGGTGGATTTATCTCTTTAACGGATTCTGTCTGGGTGCTATTTTTACCCTGTACACAGTTCTGAATACACACTGATTTCTAAAGTATATCTTGTTGAATTATCACCGCCTTAATGGAACATTCCCACTTCTTTTATGTGAAGAGCTCAGGCAATCAGCAGATGAGATTGAGTTCTTCTATACTGATAGAGATGCAATATCATCAAATCCCTAATCTATTCAATTAGAAATGCATGGAGCTAAATAGTTTTTGATCATTTGAGATAAAAATGGAAAAGTTCAGGATTTAATCTTGAATTTTGAAAAATACACCAATGATATATTTTTTTTACCTTCAGATCATATATATTTTCAGTTTCAGACTTTTAGCACTGATCTGGTTTGGAGTCATGGTGTCCAATGAGAGGGGCGTGGCATCATGACAAAGTAGAAGTAAGAAATGTTTGGAGTAGGTAGAAAATAACGTGGTCATCCCTGTGTTCCCCGGGTCCTATGTTCCCTGTTTTTCCCCAAAAAAGGTCCTATGTTCCCCAGTCGCAATACATAGTTTATTTAAACGGTCGACACGTGACAAAAGCCAATTTACAGCCTAGTCTCTCCTCATCTAGGCCTATTTGGATACGCATGTCAAACCGCCTATAGGCCTACATAGACCTACAGGCACTGATGGTGGTAAAAATAACAGACTGGAGAACATAGGACCCTTTTTTTTTTAAATGCATGAAGCAATTTCTAGCTTCAGTAGATTCCCCATCTAATAGATGTCTCTTACCTGTATGCACGTCACTATGTTGTAAAAATGACCCGTCTTTATAATGCAATAACCATTTAAGGGTATCTACTGAAAACATCATATTTCTTACATGCTGGCTCCAGAAATTACTGATTAAAATGATTTATCAAGGTTTTTTGACAGACAATGATTGTTCTTACAGTGCATGCAAAGCTGTTTTGTTTTGCTCTTGAGTGATGAGAAATGGTGAGTGTGATATGTCTCTTCCTAATTCTGCCTTGCTCCAACACTGCTGCCCACACACACACACACACACACACACACACACACACACAAGGCTGAATGGTTTTCCTGCCACGCTGTCTTATCCTGTGATGTAAGCTGGCTGTATGGTTGAACACTTGTCTGATTTGGGATGTACCTTTGATGTCCACTGAGGCAGGGAATGGGAGGTGATGGATTTATGTTACGACATGCTTTTCTGGCATACTGCCATGCTAAGTCACTCTGGTTTCAACTGCACATTTAAATTCAATTTAATATGACATTCTCCCTCTGTCCTCCTCCTGTCCTCTCTTCCTTTTCTGTCTGTCTTAGCCCTCCTGTCCTCATAGCTCCTGGCTAAGAAACCCTGTACACAATGCTGCTGCTGTGCAGTTTAAACAGGAGCACCATACTAAAGACTTGCACCAGTGTTGAAGAGAGTAGGCCTCTCTCTCTCTCATGCACTCGCTCATGTTGCTCTGTGGCTCAGAGGTAGAGCGAGTTGTCCAATCAGACGATCTGGAATTTAAACCTTGGTTCCTCCAGTCCACATGTCCAAGAATCTTTGGACTCCATGAAGCCATTCGGGTCATTCCGTGTCATTTCATAAAATTTCTGAAAATCTTCCAACCTGACCATCACAGAATTTCTTGAAAAAATTCTAGTACAAAGACACACTTGTTAATAGGAAAAATCCAAAATATTAGGTCTCTACTGTCAACAGTTTTCTCGTGAAATATCATTGAATGAAGGGTAGTTTAGATGGTTTTTGGCATCATACTCTGAAAAGCCATTTTTAAACAACAATATCTGGACCTCACCTCACCTGTGGCCTTCAAAATGTCTACAGTGTAAGCTAACACCAGAGATGGAGGCAGAAGTGATAGAAGTCTTTTCTCTGCAAAAAATGGGAGCTCAGCCACTGTTCAAATTTGCTACTTCATTTCGACAAGCCACATTTTGGGAGAAGTTTAAGTACCTGCCGTACTAGGTTATCATTGAGCTACACCCCTGATATTCCAAGCCTGGAGGCTATTAGTAAGATATATACACTGTAGAAATTTTGAAGGCCACAGGTGAAATAGTTTTCCAGATATTGCTGTTTAAAAATGACTTTTCAGAGTATGATGCCAAAAAAACGTCTAAACTACCCTTCATTCAATGATGTTTCATGAGAAAACTGTGGACAGTAGAGACCTAATATTTTGGATTTTTCCTATTAACAAGTGTGTCTTTGTACTAGAATTTTTACAGGACATTCTGAGATGGTCAGGTGGGAGGCATTTCAAGAAATGACACGGAATGACCCATTCACGTCATGATCCCATCACTCCTGACTTGGAGTCTGCATCCTCACACATCTCTGTCCTGAACAGCCATCGCTCCACACATAGCCATAACTCAAATATTGGCCCTGTTCTCCACAAATTTGTTTCCTTCCACTGCACATCAGCTTGTAAATGAAACGGTGAAAGTTGACTTCATTGCCTCCATATTTACTTCTGTATGACAGCATGCTGTGAATCACGTCTTTGTTTTTGTTCTTCTGTGCATGGACGTCAGTTCAGGAACGTGAATAGTTCACACTGGAATCTGACATTTGGCTTTCCACACATAATGTAAAAGACAAAAAAAGAGCAATAAATGAGAACTAATGCTTGTTGTGTGAGTGTAGCTATTGTTATTGTTTCTTTCGCCGGCTTGTTTTTTTTGGAAATCACCACATCGTCTGTTTAACGGTCACGGCTTTGTTTCTTGACTTTTCCAGCTCTTAAATTTCTCGCTCGGTAATATCCGCATGTTTCTTTTCTTTTTATTTATTTTCTTTCTCTAACCCTTCAATCTCTTCCAACCACATATCCCTTATCCTACAAGATAAGGAGACAAGACAAGAAATGTTCTAGCAATTTGTTTGGCAAAGTAACACTTTTGTGGCATATTTTAACCAGGCAGCAACCTCCAGTTCTGTAAATTGAAAAAGGGCCTTAAACATGCATTCTCTCTACTGGCCATTAGGGGGCGACTCCTCTAGTTTGAAACAAGTCTGATTGCAAGAGAAAATGGTCCTACTTGATTTATTATCTCAATAAACATGAGTTTGTGGTCTCAATATCTAGTTTCAAGTCTTCTTAAATCCAGCATGATGTTCATTTTGTACATTATGGTCCATTTAGAGTCCACTGGAACTCAAGGTTTCCATCCAGTAAATGATTTATAATTAATTGAGGATTAAACTTTGTTCAGAACATCAATATGCTGTCATTGAAAACACACATACGCTGCATAAGCAATGAATTAAAAAATACTTTTCTACTACTACTATTCTCATTTACCTCCCATTTAAAAATGCACTTTTTCTTTTTCTCTGTCCCTGTCATTTCAGCATGGTTGATAATGATAATATTCCACCTGCCAGGCATTTTTATCATCTTTCATCATCATTCGTCAACCACTTTTTCATCTCACCAGACAGGAATTATCCTGATTGTGATTGGAGCTGTATTGATCAGGAAAATCACTGCAAAATTGCACACTCTCATATCCAACACCCAGGAGATTATGATCATTTACAAGATTGCCTGCAAATGTTCCCCACTCATGCTAATTTATCTCCTCTGCCTACTCTCTCTTTGTTTTATTTTTGATGTTATGGTTTGTTTTTATGGTTCATTTGGCATTTTCTATACTTTCCTTGTTCCCTCCACTCATTGCTCTCTCAATCCTCAGCTTTTGTCTCTCTTTATTCTTCATCTCTGCTCTTTGTGCTCCTTTCAACCATTTTTTTCATTCCATTTCTAATGCCTCTCGTCTCCTCTCTTCTCTCACCCTGCTTTTTGTATTGTCACAAGTGAACAAAATAAATTTGCTGTTGAAAATGACTGGAACCATATTGCATTCAGCAAGTTAACACTTGGGTTGCCTCACCTCTTGAATGTGTGACGTGGACAATATGATATGGAATCATTACATCATTATAGCATTCCTATTCTGTTCTTCTTTCCTTGAACAGTGTACCTTTAAAAGCCATGTGTCTAATTGACATGGCTATATGACCTTTCTGCAGGCAGCCATAATCATGCAACCGTAGAAGTATATTATGCTGCTTATATTATTTCAGCTTGTTGTATTCCTTTTTTGTGACCAAATGTGTGTTATTTCCATTTTTCGATTATCAAAAATGTAATTAATATCTACTTATGTTCAGAAGCACCAAAAGCAGTAGCCTAGTCTTCATTCAGGAGTAACTTAATCTCATCATACATATGAGAACCCAGAACACACTGCAAGATGTATGAAGCTCAGTGCATGTACCACGGACATTTAGGGCTTGCCCACAGGGCAACGTTATTTGTGTGTAAACGCAGAAGTATTGCACGTTTGGGCCGACCGTCCAAATGGATCTGGAGTTTTTGGTGCCTGTAAAAAGTCAACACATACAAATTCAATTTGCAATTGCAATTGAATGCATACGATGATGTCATCACCCCACGCCTTGGACCTCTAGCCGTCGTGTTGTTCTTGTTGTGTTCTTCTACCGTCTATATTTGTATACAGCGCACAAGCTTTATGCACATGCTCCGTCTCATCTTCTCCATTTTGGTGTATTTTTGTAGCAGAAACAGTACCACCTATAGGCCTGGAATATGTATTACAGCGTTACTACAGCGTTGTTTACAGATAGAATTGTTGATAGAATAATATTTGAAACAAAACTAACTCGCATCGCATGAATCATCCATTTTTTGAGGAACTAGTTTCTCAGCAGCAGCGGAATTTTACTTTGCTCCGTCGGACTCAAAACTCTAAGACGCGCCGCCCGAAATACTGCCCGTAAAGCCACTTTTTATACTGCAAAAAAGAGCAATGAGAATTATTCACAGGGTTGATTATGGGGCACACACCAATGACTTATCTAAAACTCTAAAATTGTTTGATTTGGTGGAGCAAAAACAGCCCAAGTATTATATAAAGCAAGGAACTATCTGCTACCAAGAAATATTCAGAGAATGTTTCATGAAAGAGCAAGGTTATGATTTAAGAGAGAAATCAAATCTAAAGGTTGGCAGAGCACGCACAATAAAGAACAGTTTCTGTATCACCATTTGTGGAGTAAAACTGTGGAATAATATGAGTACTGAAATCAAAAACATTTCGAGTGTTATCATGTTTAAAAAGCGACATAAAGAAATGATTCTCCAGAGGTACATTGAATAATTCACACAAGGTATTTGCTTACTTACTATTTGGATTAAAATGTGGCAGGAAATGGTACATAGTGTAATGGAGGAATGAAATAATAAATGTATGTCTTTGTGCTATGATTTTAATTAGACTATATAGTTAAAATTATAGGGGTAGGATTAGATACGTTTAGACTTCTTCCTACTCCTTTTCGCTCATGTAAACTGCGTTGCTTATGAGATGTTACTTTTTTGTGTATACATTTTTGCTGTTCACTTATTTCCTTATTATATTATTATATTTTATCTTATTTATTTTATCTTTTTACATTGTCGTTTACATGATCGAAATAAGATATCAATCAATAAATAGGCAATCGAACCGGGCCAAACTGTCGGCACTTATACCCCCAAGGCTGTCTGAAAAGCCCTCGGAGCTCACTCAAACACCGGGCAGCCCACGGCCACGCAAAGCCACAATAACGCACCGCGAACCCGGACCTCTGCTCCGTCCGGAGAACCATAAACCCTCGGACGCGTTGCGGGGATTCCCTCCGGTAAATAGACACATGAACACCGCCGAATAGCAGAGAGGGTGTATGGGATGAAGGAGGAAGAGGCTGAGGGTGAGAACTAAAAACCACAAAGTATTGGCTCAATTTAAGTGACAAAACAGTGACAAAACAGAACAGAAGCTGGTTCAGCTTCAAAGGTTAGTACCTTCCAGTGATCTTGGCGGAATATTCAGTGGCAAATTCAACGATCCTGCCGTGCAACAGTCGCGTGGTGTGTCTGGCTAGCAGCTAACGGAGCTAGCTGCTATAGCTAGCGCCGGCCACAGCATGATGGTGGTGTGCGAATCCTGCTTTCCCACCCTCTCAAAATTGAGAGAGAGCGTAAACGGCCTGGAGGCTGATCTCAGGGAGAAGGACAAAATCCTAATGAACTTCTCCACCGTCGCCACGACCCAGTCCAGGCTCATAGCCCACCTGAAAGTTTCCGGCGCTGGCGACCGGAGCATGTCGGCCACAAACAACACCACCCTGCCGTGGACCGGCTCCGCCATCGCTGGATCGCCGGCACCAGCTGTCGCCGAGTCCCGCTGGCACCACCTGGGAGCCAAGCCGAAGGGAACGGCAGCCTCCACCTCACGCCTCCGCCTGCCGGAATGGCAGTGCTCCATCAGGGAGGATGGAGCGATGGCCCCAGCACCGGTGAGCTCGACGCCTGTCAAGCCGAGGGACCCGTGGTCGGTGGTGGGCAGGGGCGCCGGGGCTCGTCCATCTCCCCCGCCTCCGCCCCCGGAAATCCCGCTCGACAACAGGTACAACATCCTAAGCCTGCAGGACTTCCCTCCAGTTGGCACCTGCTGCAGCCCGCCTCCAGGAACCGACCACCCGGCTCAACGGTCGCGGAACCGGGATCCACCCGCCCGGTCTTCACCATCACCTCCATCCCGCTCGGGACGAGCAGCGGCACAGCGCCGCCACCCGCGGGTTCCCCCCGAGGAGCGCGGCGTCTCCAGGCGCGCGGCGACGGCCGCTCCGGCTCGGCGCACTCCCGAGGTGCTGGTGGTCGGGACCTCGCTGGTGAGGCACGTGTCCGTGCGCAACGCACGGACTTTCTGCCGGCCTGGTGCCTGTGTCACGGAGGTCACATCCTCCGCTCAGCAGGTGAGTGCCCAACATCCTTCGGCCTCCACGCTGGTCGTGGAGGCTGGCATCAACGACCTCAAATTTCAGCAGTCGGAGGTGCTCAAAGCGAACTTCGTCGCCATGGTGGATAGCGTGCTGGACACGGGGAAGCGGCTAATTGTTCTGGGTCCGCTTCCCCCGCCACGCTACGGTGATGTCATCACCAGCCGCATCCGCCAGCTGCACCTGTGGCTAAAGGGATACTGCCTGGGCAACAGTATCCCTTTCGTTGACAACTACGCGGCCTTTTTAAGCCGACCTCAGCTTTTTAATCGGGACGGCCTTCACCCCAACCAGGAGGGATCCCGGCTTTTATCTGTGAACATTGACCTGACCATCCGCTCATGCACCACACCCACCTCTTGACTAACACACGGACACTCTGCCCCACGCTGTCCCTCCCACCCACACTCACCCCCCACTCCCTGCACCATACATAGCCCACACATCCACCCATCACCACCCCCATCAGAACCACAGGACATCCATCACATTGAAACACTTATCACTCACAGACATCAACCCAGGACTGTTTTTAGACCGACTGATTGTTTTAATGTCCCCATAAAGAGACATACTGAGCGCACAATCAATGAAGACATCAAGATGGCCCTACTAAATGTGCGCTCGCTGTCTAACAAATCTTTTATTATAAATGATGTAATTTTAGACAGACAATTAGACGGTATTCTCCTTACTGAGACATGGCTCGGCACTGACGCACGTGTTGTTCTCACAGAGACCTGTCCTCCAGATTTTAACTTTTTATTTTCAACAAGGGTGGGCAGGAAAGGAGGGGGAACTGCCTCGATCACAAGGTCAACATTATCGCCAAAGGAAGCTTCTTTTAACAACTATTTATCATTTGAATACCACGCCTTTGTTTTTAGCAGCCCTCCTATTCTTTGTGTGACTGTTTACAGACCACCCCAGCACCCTACTGCTTTTATCAGCGACTTCTCAGAGTTTTTAACCATCATTCACGCTAAGGATTTGTTGTGAAAAAAATAGTAAGCTTGAATATAGGAGGAGAGTCTATGGGTTGTATCAATAACAGCGCTTTATTAGCACAAATATCAGGAAAACATATTCCGGCAGTTATACGTGCACGGACCTAAAAGTGAACTCAACATAGGGTTGAATTTACTCAAAAGGCGCTTTACAACAGAGTGCGCAGCGTATTTCAAGAGACTCCCCATGAGTCTGATTGGCTCATTCTATAGATGCAGGCGGAGCGTAATTTTAGCATGCCGCGGCCTGGTTGGAGCGCTGGGTATCTCCACCCACACTGGCTCATACGGTCCATCCCTCCGGGTGCTGTCATCTATGTATTGTGTGTGTATGTTGTCGAGATGCATATCATGTGCTTGTCATGTGCTCCTTCCTGGTGCGGCTACACAATGTGTCCGTTCATTGTGTGTTGTCGGGTGTATATCATGAGCTTGTCATGTGCTCCTTCCTGGTGCGGCTACACAATGTGTCCGTTCATTGTATGTTGTCGGGATGTATATCATGAGCTTGTCATGTGTGTATGTGTGACCCAGATGTTACCCTCTCTTGTGTTTCCTGTTTTCAACGTATGGCGTACAGATGGAATGCCCTGACACAGTTTCTGACCCTCACAATAGTTTTCCACTAGCCTGAACATCTGAGTCTATGTGTAGTAATTTAGAACATGTGTGATTAGCTTATGTATTTACATTTTTCTCCACAAATCCCCCTTTTCACACCAACTAGGTGTGAACATTTTGTTTAAAGGTACTCTTTTCCTTCCTCGTCTTCCATGTCCAGGCTCCCATCCTCAAGTTCCTCATTAGCTAGTAGGGGCATCATATATTTTGGTGGGTCTTTTTCTTTAGTCAGTGCAGTTTGCACTATCCTGGAAACCATGGTTCTCAGACATGGAATGCAGCAGCACCCACAGGTGACTAGTATGGCCAGGAAGATGGCTATTGAGGCTGCTAAAGATATTATTACCGCTTTCCATTTTCCAAACACTACTTCCATCCATTTGGTGAACGGGTCATCGACCCCTGATGCTTCGTGCATTTCTTTGGAGAGTGCTCTTAGGTTTTCTAATGCTCGAGTGACTGAGCCATCTGGGGCCGTGTTATTGGGGATTATGGTACAGCAAAGTTTTCCGAACATGGCACAGACACCCCCTTTTTCAGCTAGGAGCATGTCTAGCGCCATTCTATTTTGCATAGCGATGATCGATGTGGGTGCGAGCTGCTCCGCCAGCCCTTCCACTGCATCCCTAGTGGCATTAGCGAGGCGCAAAAGATTGTAGTGGATATAGTTAATGCGGTCTACGTTTTTATTGGGGAGTATCCAGAGAAAGATCGATTCGAACCCTGCCCCTACTTGATTGGCCAATTTATACTCGTCTGGCACGCCTCGAGGGATACCTATAGCGTCCACGTATGTGGTCCCTCCAAATGGGTCTTGCAAGCTTGTGTCCCTTTTAGCAAGTATATGTCTTCTTCTTCGCCGGACGAGGGCGTTAGGTCCTGAGGGGTTTTTTATCACTCGACTGCCTATTAACGTAAGGGGCATCCCTAGTCTGACCATGGCGCAGGTGCCTATGGTGGTGTCGGCCTCTACTCGAGAATAGAGACGCAACCCTCCACAATAGTAAAACAGTCCCGCTCGGGCCCATGGTCCTATCACATCCCCAGATGTTGTCCTGATTGACACCAATCTGAGGGTATGTTTCCTACATTGACTTTTGGTTTGCTGCTGGCGAAGTTGAAACACTGATACCTGGGATCTTTTCCTTTTATGGCGGTAAAATAGCCGGCCCTAGTTTTATTATCAATGGGTGGGAAGACTGATGCCAGGGATTGGCATCCTGAGGGTGTGGCTTTTCTGGTTAAGTTCATCATACATTCATAACCTAGTTTGTCTTTGTCTGGATATAAGGGGGCAGGTTCGACGAACATGGCAGGACGCGCAGCCGCGCATGCTACACATCCCGTCATGTTCTGGCGCTTAGCATTATCCGTAATCCACCTTAACCAAATGTTACTTTCTCCGAAGCCTGTAGCCATTTTTACGACGTCTAAAGGAGTTAATTCTGTGTAATCCTGGGTCATCACTATCGGACTGGTAGTGGGCGGCTTTAGGGCAGTGGAATTAGCTGTGGTCGTATTCGTTGCACTACCTTTACAAGTGGGGGCGTATTTGGGCGGGTATATGTTTACTTGTATTCCTCGTATCTGGTCTTTTCCGGTGACGTCTACTCCTAATGCGATCCATATGCGTTTTTTTCCCGTGGAGCTTGCCTTAATGTTATTGATAGAGAGAGTGAGCGGATTGCCGGTTGGACTGAAATCTCTTTGGAACGAAATGTGGTCCCAAAACTCGCTGTGTGTGTGTCTGGTAAAACCGGACCAAGTCCCAGTGAACTTTGTTACTTGATACCAATCGGGACAAAATGGCTGTGAATCCACCGAGAACCCAAACCCATGTTGGTAAGCATTCCCAGTGGCCTCGCAGCTCTCCACTATTCGTGGACTATTACACAGATAGACATCGTAGCCCCGCCAACTTGCTTGGGATTCCCCGCAGTCTATCACGGAGCACAGGTCGAATGTGAACATTGTGGTATCCCCGGCAGTATAATTTAAAACTATTTTAGCACCGCACGCGACTTCGGGGATCTGGAAAGTTTTCGTTTGTTCCCTTTTGGGACGTGTTAGGTAAATGTTGGTGGAATTGTCTCGCTCTTTGTTTATTAGTTCGAGTCCTAGTAGAAGGAGTATTACCGCCACCCCGGTTACACCCATGATCACGGTGCACATCGTTTTCCCCCATGGGAGATAGTCTGCATATCTCCACCTCCGTCTTTCCTCCGGTGCAACAGACGGATCTCCGGAGAGTCTCCTAAAACTCCTCGGAGTCGTCATTTTGGGCCAAATCTGTTCTCACTTCCTGGAGTGAGCGAGTAGGTGGTGATGCTGGGGCACAATGTGTCAGGTGGTGCCAGGGAGCTCCTGCTTTTCCCTTGACCTGGACCGAGTGTGAAGTAACCTCCTTCACTTCGTACGGACCAGTCCACCTGGGGTCTGTCCACTTTCTTTTGTGAACCTTGACCCTGACCCAGTCTCCTACTTTGACTATCGTCCCCTGCTCTTCGGGATCCTTCTCCTGTGCCTTCTGCACCTGTATTGAGAGGGCTGAGACAAGAGATATTAGTTCTCTCATGTAGTCGGATTTTTCTATCTGACACACATCTAAAGGAGGTATATGTCCTCCATCACGTGGCGGGCCAGGCATTGGCCTTCCCGTCAACAACTCATGGGGCGACAGGTGCGTGCCTCCCCCTTTTGAGGTTCTCATGGCCATGAGAGCCAAAGGGAGGGCCTCCAACCATGTCATCTTACTGCCCGCACATACCTTGGCTATTTTAGCCTTCAATGTTTGATTCGCGTGTTCCACCAGTCCCTGGGACTGTGGATGGTAGACCGAACCAAAACTGTGTGCAATCCCCAGGAATGCCTCCACTTCACTCAGCATCTGATTATTAAAATGTGTCCCGTTGTCTGATCTGATACGTTTCGGTACCCCATATCTGGGTATTAGCTCTGTTTGCAACCACTTTATTACTGTCTTCCCGTCTTCTCTATTTGTGGGGATTGCTTCTACCCATCTTGAAAATCTGTCTACCATTACCAACATGTACCTCTTTCCCTGTACTACGTTCTCCTGTCCCATATCTGTATAATCTATACTAATATCTTGGAATGGTGCGAGAGGTACGGGGTAGGATCCCATGGGCGTTTTGAATGGTTTTCTTGGGTTGTGGTTTCCACAGACGACGCATTCTTCGCAGTATAGTTTTGCCATGCTGTCTAGGTGTGGGTGCCACCAGAGTGCTGAAATGTTCAACAGTGTTTGTCTTTGTCCTTCATGGGTTGGTCCATGGGCTTCTTTTAGTAGGGTCGCTACTAATTTTGCTGGTGCCACTATCCTTCCATCATGTGATCTCCAGAGACCTTCTTTCTTTGTGGCCCCCTTTTGTGTCCATGTCGACCATTCGTACTGGCCTGCTTGTTCTTGTATCTTTTTTAGGTCTTCTTCGGTGAGTTTAGGTTGGGGGGGCGTCAGCTTAAGTATCATTTGCTTTGGCTGATATCCTCCTGCCTTTTTGGCCGCCTGATCTGCAGCCTCGTTTCCTTGACTGATCCTGGTGCCTGTTTTCTCATGTCCTTTGCACTTCATTATGGATACTCCTCTTGGTAGGGTGATTGCTTCCACCAGCTCTTGTATTTCTCTTTGGTGTTTGATTGGGGCGTTGCTGGATGTTACGAATCCCCTCCGTTGCCACATGGGTGCATCTACTTGTGCCGCCCCATGTGCGTAAGCAGAATCTGTAAAGATGTTCACCGTCTTTCCTTTGGCCAGTTTCAAGGCTTCGGTGAGCGCCTTGACTTCTGCCATTTGCGCTGAAGCGGGTTGTGGTATTACTTCTGCTTTGAGCGTCTCATGTCTTCCATTGGAGTGTTGCTGAACCACTGCATATGATGCCTGGTTCAGTCCGTTTTCTCCTCGGTAGCAGCATCCGTCAGTGTAGAGCCAGAGTTCTGCTTTGGGATCTATGTCATTTTTCAGGTCTTGTCTGAGCTTACTTTCCTTGACCGCAAGTTCTTCACATGAATGTGGGGTTCCTTTCCCAAAGTTTCCAGCCATGTTCCTTTCGGCTGCGACAAAGGTTATATGTGGCCTGGTGCATTCTCTTTGAATCTTGGTTTTTCTGGCCATGCTGAAAGTAAACTCCTTACTTGCCAAAAACGCTGCAACTCCATGTTCAGTGTGGACCTGTAATGGGTGACACATCACTACATGTGCTGTTTTTTGGAGAGCTTTTGCTACCGCTGCAACATATCTGGCGCACATTGACTGTCCGGTTTCCACTGCGTCGAGTTTTGAAGAGTAGTATATCAGCACATTCCTCTCTCCCCCTTTTTTCTGATACAAAACAGCATTTAAAAATGCATTTTGTTCAGAAACATCCAAATGGAACACTTCTGTGTAGTCCGGTGAGGTGAGTGCAGCAGCTTGGGAGAGTACTTGTTTCATGTCAGTGAATGCTTGTTCAGCTTCAGAAGTCCAGGGTAGTCGTTCTGTGAGGTTTCGAGCCCCTACCTCGTTGATCATTGTCCGCAAAGGTTGTGTCCGATTGGAGTAATCAGGTATGTGGGATCGGCTGTAGCCCGTTAGTCCCAGAAATGACAGCATATCTGCCACCGTGGTGGGCTTTGGATGGTGTAGGATTGATTCCCTGTGGGCCGTAGATACTCCCAATCCTGATGCCGAGATTTGTCGGCCCAGGAATAGGACTTCTTCTCTGCATAGCTGCACTTTTTCTCTCTTGACTTTGTAGCCCTTTTTGTGCAGAACTGAGAACAGTAGGGCAGTGGCCTCCAGGCAGAGGGTAGATGTTTCTGCTGCCAAGAGAAGATCATCTACATATTGGATGAGCACAACCCCTGGTGGCCATTGGAGTTCTAGTAGGTGTGCTTTTAGTACCTGATTAAAGAGACCTGGCGAGTCCCTGAACCCCTGTGGCAACCGATTGTAGGTGTACTGTTTGCCCCCAAACGTGAAAGCAAACATGGCTTGTGATGTTTGTGCCAGTGGAACACTGAAGAAAGCGTTTGCCAAATCTATGACAGTGAAGTATCGAAATGCTGGGCTTAAACTCGTGAGTGCTACGTGTGGGTCTGGTACTGGATGAACATCTGGAGTCGTTACATAATTTATAGGGCGGAAGTCTTGTACCATTCTCCAGCCCTTTCCCCCTGCTTTCTGTACCGGTAATATGGGAGTATTCCATGGGGAGTGGCACTCGTATATTACCCCGACGTCCAGAAGGCCCTGTATCGTGGGGGCAATTCCCTTCATTTGATCTTGGGTTAGGGGATACTGCCGTCGATAAATAGGAGGTGCATCTGGGTCTTTCAGGGTGACAATCACTGGTTGTGTTTCCAGGGCTCCTACGTCATGGGGGGTTATAGTCCAAAATCGTGAGTTCACCGCATTCAAAACCGCTGCGGCTCCTGGGTGATCCGTACATGGGAGTCCATGTTGTCTTGGCAGTGGTATGTGTTCTGGGAGGGAGACATCCGTGGTATGGGGGCCCGTGAAGCACCACATATCTTCTTCTGGTGGGGCTTGGGCTCCTTGGCGGGGTTTTTGGACTTGGAGCGGCCATGTTGCTTAGATCAGTCAATTGAGATATGTCTACCCCTCCTGTGGGGAGGCCAAAGTGGTCCTCGTTATCTCTCATGAAGTCCCGATCATATCCACATGCCGCTGATTTAGGGTTGTATCCTCCAGCCGCTCCCCGTTCCTCTTCCTCTTTCTGGCCGCCAATACTGCTGGCAGGTGACTTTACTCTGGTTGACCCCTCCTTCCTTGGGTCGATATGGTTTCCACCACTAGGTGGCTTCGAGGGATTTTTTGTGAGAGGTCCTTCTGGTTCACTTTCTGACCAGGTCTTTTCTGAACTGCCTTGATTCCTTGATCCTCCAGGGGGCTCCAGTGCCGTTATTCGCTGTTGCAGTCTTTCCACTTCTCTCTTCATTTCCTCTCTGTCTTGGTCTTGTACGAGGACTTCCACGCCGGCCAATGTTAGTACTGGTGCTTGAACTGCTGTGTCTGTGGTCTGTGCAGGCATAAATCTTTGGTGGGTGTAGGGAGGTGGGGCTGTTGGGGGAGGTGTCGTTTCTGGAGGCCCAGTTGTTAACTTCTCTGGCAGGACTGGATATATGCCCCCTCCCCCTCCCTGTGTCTCTTCATGTTTGTCTCCCCTCTCCATTTTTCTCTGCTGGAATAGATCTTTTAGCATTAGGTTTGTTACTCTTGTCTCTTCTTCTTGTTCTTCAAACATCTTTTTGAGTGGTTTGAAAACTGATCGCTTGTCCTTTTCAGCCTCCATGTTCTGTCGAGCTCTCTCTAATCTTTGTTTGACATCATTCACCATTATATTCATAGCTTCTCTTGATGGCAGCCCGTCCTTGGTGATCCATCCCTTTATCTCCCACCTTTTCGCTACTGATTTAACTATCTTCCCATCTCCCTTTTTACTTCTATCCTCAGTCATAACTCTAGCCTTCAAGGTCTCTACGAAGTCTTCCATTTCCCCCTCGTTCAATCCCTCAATATAATCAAAAGAATCGCTCCTAACGTTACCCAGACCAGCCCCAATCCCACTAGGTTTATTTAACAGACTCATCTTGATAAGTTTTTCTAGTTCTAGTATCTGTCTACTCACTTCCGTTATCGTTGGTATGTGTGTCTCTGCTGTTGCTGCTGAGTGGAGAGTGTCACTTCCTGGAGCGTGCAACAGGGTGTCGGCTGCTTCCTCTTCTTCTTTGTTATCTATATCTCTGAACTCTTCTATGTCTATGTCATAAAACTCCATGCCATGTCTAAATTTTCTTGTATTACAACCACTGCCTACGCTTCTCTACTCGACAGCGCGGTTCCGGAGAAATTGTATCGTTTCCAAATTACTATAAGTTTTCCTGTATTACAACCACTGCCTACGCTTCTCTGCTCGACAGCGAGGTCCCGGAGGAGTTGTATCGTTTCCAAATTACTATAAGTTTTCCTGTATTACAACCACTGCCTACGCTTCTCTGCTCGACAGCGAGGTCCCGGAGGAGTTGTATCGTTTCCAAATTACTATAAGTTTTCCTGTATTACAACCACTGCCTACGCTTCTCTGCTCGACAGCGAGGTCCCGGAGGAGTTGTATCGTTTCCAAATTACAAAGTACTATTTATGCAGTCTGTTGGTTAACCCAAAACACGCTATGTTCGTTAATAGAGTGACTTAATTATGTGCAAGAATTCTCATGTTTCACGGAGTGTGGTGGGTCCGCTACTTCACGATACTGTACACATAAAAGCCCTTCTATTCGTCCTTCATCTCGTGTTTTCTGTTAGGTTCAGTCACACATGTGTACACACTATGGCAGGTTTATTTTATCACTTTTGCAGAATATGTTTTCCTTCTATTTTTTAGCATTTTATCCTTTAGTTAAATTTTGTCTAAAGTATTCATACTCACACTCGGTATTTGTTGATCACCTAATTTATATTTTTCAATATACAGAATTCAATTAAATAGGTTTCTGCTTACCTTTTCGGTTGAGCGTTCATGTGATCAACTTTCCCGAGAGTGGATGAATCCTTCTGGCCTCCACTTTCTTTCAGGAAGCCCCCCTCCTTCTGCAAGACAGGAGGTAGTCGTTAAAATTCTTTCCTCCTCAAGCTTTTCTCCAAACCATCCTCTGCTACCAGATTTGTTGTGAAAAAAATAGTAAGCTTGAATATAGGAGGAGAGTCTATGGGTTGTATCAATAACAGCGCTTTATTAGCACAAATATCAGGAAAACATATTCCGGCAGTTATACGTGCACGGACCTAAAAGTGAACTCAACATAGGGTTGAATTTACTCAAAAGGCGCTTTACAACAGAGTGCGCAGCGTATTTCAAGAGACTCCCCATGAGTCTGATTGGCTCATTCTATAGATGCAGGCGGAGCGTAATTTTAGCATGCCGCGGCCTGGTTGGAGCGCTGGGTATCTCCACCCACACTGGCTCATACGGTCCATCCCTCCGGGTGCTGTCATCTATGTATTGTGTGTGTATGTTGTCGAGATGCATATCATGTGCTTGTCATGTGCTCCTTCCTGGTGCGGCTACACAATGTGTCCGTTCATTGTGTGTTGTCGGGTGTATATCATGAGCTTGTCATGTGCTCCTTCCTGGTGCGGCTACACAATGTGTCCGTTCATTGTATGTTGTCGGGATGTATATCATGAGCTTGTCATGTGTGTGTGTGTGACCCAGATGTTACCCTCTCTTGTGTTTCCTGTTTTCAACGTATGGCGTACAGATGGAATGCCCTGACACAGTTTCTGACCCTCACAATAGTTTTCCACTAGCCTGAACATCTGAGTCTATGTGTAGTAATTTAGAACATGTGTGATTAGCTTATGTATTTACATTTTTCTCCACATATGATAGGATTTTATTAACTGGTGATTTTAATCTACACATTGATAAGACCTCAGACCTAGCATCTAGAGAATTTTTAAACCTCCTTCACTGCTTGGATTTTAAACAGCATGTCTGCCAGCCAACCCACGACAGGGGGCGCACCCTGGACCTGGTCATAACCTATGGCCTGTCTGTGGGTGCGCCCTCTGTTGTGGATCTGGCCGTGTCAGACCATTTTTGTGTTTTTTAATATCACCAGTTTTAACCAGCTGGAGGACCCTGTGAGAACAGTGAGGAAACGCCATCTTACTTCTGAAGTGGCAGCAAATTTTATCCAGATTTTAAAGAACACTCCTGCACAAATTCTACCAGCACCATGTGATTTTATCATTGACAATTTTATTCACAAACTAAGGTCAACACTTGACTCAGTGGCTCCTCTTTTAATTAAAACTATAAAAACAAGACCAATGCCACCATGGAGAAATGAAGAAATCAAAAAACTGAAAAGAACGTGCAGGAGTGCTGAGAGGAGATGGAGAAAATCAAAGCTGACAGTACACTACGACATATTTCGTCAACACCTCAAAACATACAATAAAACCATCAAACTGGCAAGAATTTCACATTTCAAAAATCTAATATCCGAAAATAAAAATAACCCCAAATTTTTATTCTCCACAATTTAGTTTTTAACCAACGGTGACCGGAACAGGTCACCAATAACACCAACAGACTCCGTTTGTGAGGCGTTTGCTGACCACTTCAGAAGTAAAATCGATAACATTAGATCCAGTCTTTTATCTCACCAAATCTCAACCTCCGACATCCCTGGATCAATGCTTCCACCTGAGGAGACTCTGGACTCTTTTGCCCTGGTTGACGCAACGACACTTGGTCGAGTCTTCTCCCAAGTGAAGCCCACAACCTGCCTTTTAGACCCAATTCCCACACGCTTTTTTAAAACGTTTTATGACGTTTTTGAGGAACAGCTTTTATATATGGTGAACTGCTCTCTTCAGACGGGTGTCTTCCCCACATCCTTTAAAACGGCGGTGGTGAATCCCCTTCTGAAGAAGAGTGGCATAGACCCCACCATTTTTAATAATTACCGTCCAGTATCCAACTTACCATTTTTAAGCAAAATTTTAGAAAAACTGGTTTTTACACAGATAAATAACTTTTTATATTTAAACAATACATTGGAGAAGTATCAGTCTGGTTTTAGGACAAACCACAGCACAGAGACAGCCCTTTTAAAGATTTTAAATGACATCAGGTTCAATTTAGTTAATCATAAACTCACAGTCTTGGTTCTGCTAGATCTAACCGCCGCCTTTGATACAGTGGACCATCACATTTTAATAAACCGTTTGAGGAACCTGGTTGGTCTCTCTGGTGCAGTTTTAAATTGGTTCTCCTCTTACCTCACTGACCGAAGCTTCTTCGTAAGTCTGGATACCTGTTCCTCCAAAACACACAACCTTAAGTGCGGGGTTCCCCAGGGGTCAATTTTAGGCCCAACCCTTTTTAATCTCTACATGCTTCCCCTGGGTGATGTCATCAGGAGGCACGGCATCAGCTTCCACAGCTATGCTGACGATACACAACTGTACATTGCTGTGTCTCCTGATGACACAGGGCCTTTAGATGCCCTTTTTAATTCCATTTTAGATATCCAGTCATGGATGGCAGCAAACTTTCTACAACTCAACCAGGACAAAACAGAGGTTTTAGTCATAGGTCCTGAAGGCCAGAGAGAGAAACTTTTACCAAAATTAAATAATTTTAAATCATCTAAATCTCTGAGAAACCTGGGCGTGATTTTAGACTCTGAGCTCAGTTTTATTCCACACATTAAAAATGTAACAAAGGTAGGTTTCTACCACCTGAAGAATATAGCCAGAGTCCGCCCGTTTCTCTCACAGGCCAGTACAGAGGTGCTGATGCATGCTTTTATTTCCAGTCGTCTAGACTATTGTAATGCCCTGCTCTCTGGTCTTCCTAAAAAGAGCATCCATACTCTCCAACTGCTGCAAAACTCAGCCGCACGCGTGCTGACGAGGACCAGAGGGCGGGAGCACATTACACCAGTTTTAAAGTCGCTGCATTGGCTCCCTGTCCGCTTCAGGATCGATTTTAAGATTCTTTTACTTGTTTTTAAATGTCTTAATGGTCTTGGGCCCTCTTATTTATCTGACCTATTCCTATTATATCAACCCTCGCGGACCCTGAGGTCCTCTGGCACCGGCCTTTTAACCTTTCCACAAGTCAGATTGAAAACACACGGGGAGGCGGCTTTTAGTTATTATGGTCCCCGACTGTGGAACAGCCTGCCGCAGAACCTCAGGGCCGCAGAGAATGTTGATGTTTTTAAAAAACGGCTCAAGACTCATCTTTTTAGTCTGGCTTTTAATTAACTTTCTATTATTTTAAGTCTGCTATTTTATTCCCCAACTTTTAATCCATTATTTTAAGTTTGCTTACGGTATTTTAGTAGTTTATACTGATTTTATTCTATCCTATTTAGCTTTTTGTCTAGTTTTTGCTATTTATTTTTATTACTGCTATCTTGTTCTATTTTACATTATTTTATCTCTTTCGCCGTCGACTGACGGGAACCAGAGTCCCTCATGGTGTGGATGGCCTTTCACTCTCAGTGCCGAGCCATGTCTCTACAGTTTTAGCCAATGCAGTGCGTGGGGGTGTGTGTGTGTGTGTGTGGTGTCCATACCCGAGTTGCGTGTATGTTAGTGTGAGTGTGCGAGTGTGTTCCGGGTGGGGGGTCGGGTCTTTCTTTCTGATGTTGTTGTTTTTATTGTTGTTGTTGTTTTGTTTTTATTTTCTAATTTTGTATTTTCTGTACGGCACTTTGTGTTGCATTTCCCTGCATGAAAGGTGCCATATAAATAAATAAAATTGAATTGAATTGAATTGAATAGTCGGGCCTCGTGCCCTCAGAGCTGGGTGAAAAGCCCTTGGACCGCAGACCAATACCGGGCAGCGGGCGGCTCCGCAAATCCACACATGCGGACTCTCCGTCGGACTCAAAACTCTAAGACGCGCCGCCGGAATACTGCCCGTAAATAGGCAATCGAACCGGGACGAATTGTCGGGACTCATGCCCTGGGTGAAAAGCGCTTGGACCTCACGCAAACACCGGGCAGCCCACGGCCACGCGAACCCACAATTACGCCCCGCGAACCTGGACCTCTGCTCCGTCCGTAGACCCGTAAACCCTCGGACGCGTTGCGGGGGATTCCCTCCTGGCACCACCAGTCTCCGTTTGTTCGGTCCCAGTTCTCAGCTCCAGCGGGGGCTATCTCGGTCTCCACAGACGCTTGTTCACGTTCACGTTCCCTCTCGCGCAATTCTTCCTCTGTATATTCAGGCTCGTACAGGTACGGTTGGGTTTGGGTGGAAAAAAACTCCTCATCAGAGTCTTCAAAAGTTTCAGTATATTCTCCAAAAGTGGCTATTTCTGTGAGATTGAAGAAACTAGCACTGCAGGCTACTCTGCGTCTGTAGCAATGACAGCAGGTAAACAAACTATTATAGAACTGGTAACTTATAAGTGCTAGGTGATATCACTCCGCCGCTGCCATAGCCTTTGTCCAAAGCGACTTACAATAAGTACATTTGTCAAAGAAGGAAACAAAGAAACCACAACATATCATTGCCGATAAAGTAAGAGCTAAAAATAGAACAAGTGTTAGATCCTCGTCTGAGTAAACTAGTAGCTGTTCAGCAAGGATACCTTAAGAACAACAGTGCTATGATCAAAGTGCTATAGGTAAGATTTTTTTTGGGGGGGGGGGAGTAAAGCATCACACCAAGATTCCTAACAAACGGTTGATCCGAGAAGCTTAAGGGCCAAGAAGACCAACGGTCACCCGGTCAAGTCGTCCAAACCTAATGATTTCAGTTTCAAGGAGATTAAGAAAACGTGAATCCATTCAAGTTGAGAGATGTGTGTCATAGTTTCTGATGCTTGTCTTATGTTCTTCCTGCCCTTCTGTCTGTTTGTATTTCCTCAATACATACACAAATTCACCATTTACAATACCAAGTGTTGACGTTTTCTAAATATGAAGATGTGCCTGAATCCGTTGTGTATGTGTGCAGGTTTGTGTTCAATGTTCCAGGCGGCGGGCTGCTGTTGAAGCTGGCTTGTATCACTTTCATTTCTACATCCCCACCAAGTTGCCTAAACACCACTACACACCAGAGATTTCTACAAAGCCTATCATGTCAACTGTACTGTCAAGTGTGTGTGTGTGTGTGTGTGTGTGTGTGTGTGTGTGTGTGTGTGTGTGTGTGTGTGTGTCTGTGTGTGCAGGGTCTAGAATCCCAACTACTGGGAATTGTGGTGCATAAGGATTCTCCACAGCTAAAAGAACAGAAGGACTCTTTGGGGATCAGCGTTGCTTCTAGCAAGAGAAGCCTGCAGGAGCTGAAGGATGAGATCACTGGTTTCCTTTGTTGTCGTCCTGGTAACGTTGAGCTTATTTTGAGCAGCAGTTGTTAGAGCAGACCGACCTGCCTAACAATCATGCTTCGGAAGTAAGAAAAGTTATGAAGGCTCATCAACAATCTAGTAACACAGCATCGGAGTTGATCATCACAACTCGTCTTTATACTCCATATCCATGTTCGATCTTTGTAAGCAGATAATGTTATTTTGTCGTTTTTCAGGTCAAACTCATGTGAAATCTCAGGGTCTTCAGGTTTTCTTTTTTCCAAATGTTAATATTATCTTGGAAAGACCAATCCAACCACTGATAGAGTGCAGGTTTTTACATTTCGTATTTAATACATTCAGGAATGATATGGCCTTTTTTCTAAAACACATAGTTTTAAACGTCTTTTTTTTTTTTTTTATCAATGTCACCCCTTATTTCTTTGTGTTTGCACGTTTTCCTTGCTCTGTGGTGGTTATAGGCAGTGTGGCAGTGTTTTGTTGAATTTATAGTTGTTTCTTTTTTTATGATGTGTCTACTCTCCCGGACTGCTGAATGAGGCCACTGGCTCACTGCTGGATGATTTGTAGCTTTTGAACTCCCTACAGACACCTGAAGGGACAGTCACTGAAGTCTCAGCAGCTGGAAAGCAGTAAACAGACCAGAGGTCAGGTCTAGAGACGAAGGGATCGGGGTAGAGGGGATTAGAGTCATATGATAGAATACCTTTCAGGGTTTCAGACCATTTGTAAGACAAAGTAAGCAATTATAAGCCATCACAGGGGTTTCTGGAACGTTGTGATGGGCATTTGTTATTCATTTTAGACTACATTTTCAAATAATGTAGTCTAAAAATGGCTCATTTGTCTACATTAACCTGTTTGACTTGAGCATAGAAAAGAGCATGCACAGCCACAGGCTGGAGGAGAGGATCACCGACCTCATTGACTACACAGATATGCAGTGTACAAGCAAGGACGCATCAAGGCCGTTTTGATCAATCGTGTCTGCAGGCAGGTTTTCGTGGGTCAAGTGAATTCCAGTCAGATCATGTTTGTATGTACGGAGAGACCATGGGCTGTTGCTTTGATGTACAAAAACTGAATTACATTATGCACACTGATGGCGGCAGATCTGCAAGGCACCGGCTCGCCCATCGGAGACAAACTTGGGTTTAGTATCTTGTTTAAGGACAAGTGGTAAGTAAGTGCTCAGGATTGCAACACCAACCCTACAATTAGTTGATGAACCGCTCTGCCTCCTGAGCCACAGCTGTGAGATATTATAGCATCGTAGGCCTTAATGTTACTTAGCAAACGTTTGTGTCCTCCTTGGCAAATCATTTTTTAAATGTATCAGTTCATTTATTGGCATGATACGTTTATTATATCTTCAATCAGAACACAAGTGTGTGTGTGTGTGTGTGTGTGTGTCAGGTGTGTATGTGTCTGTGTGTGTGTTCTTTTGCTTTTTGCCCCCCTCATGGTTGCCCCCCTCAATGTATCAGTATCCCACAGTCCTTTCAGCCTTCGCCCTCAGTATATCCTTTGTTCACAAACCTATTCATGTTTCATGTTAATCATTCATCTTCCTTTCTTTTATTCCAGATTGCCCTCACTAACCCCTGAATTCCCTGGCTTAATCCTTCAACTCTTTGTTTTGGAGAATAACAGTACTGAGCTCCAGAAGATCCTAATTGTGCATTCCCTGCATTAAGACAGAGGGCCCTAGTTTCGTAGACCAGGGTCGGCGCGCAGCACACCTGTGCCACGCCGACGGGGTGTGTCCGCCTGGACTTTGCAAGTTTCGTGCACCGCGCAGACTAGCGCAGGCACTCCTCCTGTCACTCCCACTCGCGCAAGTGGGAAAGAGGGAGGAGAAGAAGGCGTGAGTGGGAGACGAGGCGTGGACTGGGATTAACACAGCCGATTCAGATCTTCACCAATCAAATGAGCTCCTCTCCTCACCTTTAATGCGCCAGGCGAGGTGCAGTGCAAGTTTCGTCACTTGACAACCCAATGACAGAAGCAGCGCCGCCACTCCCACCACGCGCATCACGCATAGTCATAGTCATAATAATTATAATGCCGATATTATATCACTATAGAAATTGTAGGCACATTTTAGGCATGTCTATCACAAAACAGGGTCAGGGTGCACAGCTCATCATCTGCGCTGCACAGCTGCACCGGATTCCCCATCCAACACCAGAACGGCGGGACACCGGGACCTAGCATGCCGCTCAGACCAGCTGCAGCCCCAACTCCGGTTCCAGCTAGCGGCAAAGTTGCGCGTTTCCACGGACACAACAGGCTGCTGAGGCGCGAGACCAGGCATGAGCTGCTGTATTTTTTTTAAAGATTTTTTCAGGCATAGATGCATTTTATTAGCAGTGGATAGATATGAAAAACAGGAGAGAGAGATGTTTTGGTCCAAGAGGTCCAAGTTTCAGCTGTGTTAATTCAGTCAGGGTGAGTTTCCTTTACGCATGCCATCCGCCTTTGATCTGACGTCAGATGTGACGGGACAATCTATATAGATATAAATTCACGTGTTGATTCAATTAGTTGCATTAAATAGTGTTTGTTGTGATTATTTAATGCATTTAAATGTGCCTGGAACTGTGGAAACCTGCCTGTGAGGGCTTGCTGTCGTGTGCGCACTGTGCGCTGGTCAGCCAAACTGCCACTCCGCCAGCTGTAATTCGCCTTACGCCGAGAGTAGACCAGGTTGTAGCTGGCTGGCTTTCAGCGCAGTCTCGGCGCGGCTTTTTTTGCCACGAAACTTCCGCTGCGCCAATCTGCATCTATGACGCCCCCTGCTGCGCCGCCACACGCATCTTGGCGCAGGCGATCCACCAAACTGCCAAACTGACCGTTCGCAAGGCTGCGCTGATCGAAACTTGCATTACGCCGGCTCCGCCACCCTGCGCTGCGCCACGAAACTAGGGCCCAGTGTCTCCTCATGGCTCACCTCCTTCATTGTTAACAACCTCGGTTCTCACTTTCTGGACTCGCCTGTTCTCCACATGAAGGCTGTGAGTGTCTGCTGTTTTCCCACTTAATCCCTGTTGCTTCTTCCACTTAGAGTTTTATGTTGAAGCTTTGAATTTAAATGGAAGAAATGTTGTATACACCTTGGAAACCTTGTTGGCTCTTCCATTTTCACGTTCTTTCTTTATAACTGTAGCTGTCTCCCCAGGTTGTGAAGAAATCCACCAGCAGGACTCCTCTGGTCTTTATTCTGTCAACTTGGACCCTGCAGGAGCCCTGATGTCAAGAACAGTACACCGACTGTGTAGATGTGCATGAATGAGGAAGAGTGTAGACAGCGAACGGTGTTACACCCACTAGCTTTATTAGCCCAGTTTAACAACAACGACCAGCACCACCAACGCGCCCCTAGCATGCCGTGCGTCCACGTGACGTCAGCACGCCGTAGCAGTAACCATAGCGACTGTCAACATAGTCTACATCCCCCTTCTTTTTTTTTTTGAAACCTTTATTTATAACTTTTCAATTTTTATACAGACATACAAAAGATTGCGTGAATCATAGTTTCAAGTGTATCAGGTAACTTTAACAAGCCGTGCTGAACAGTAGCACGTTGGGCATGTTTGTACAAAGAAAATCTAAATAGAGCATGATAAATGGAGAATGCATATAATAAATAAACTAAATAACCTAAATAAAATAGACTAAATAAAAATACAAATACCACCCCCCCCCCCCCCCCCCAAAAAAAAGAAGAAAAAAAAAAAGGAAAAGAAACACAGACACAAAGGCTGCAGTTTACATCACATATGCGTACTATTGCACAGAATAACAGGCAATCGGGACTAGCAATACGAGATCAAACCATGGCAAATGACAATTTCTTGACATATTCCACAAAGGATGACCATGTCTTATAGTATCTTTTTTGTGAGCCCTGTAAACTATATCTTAAGTTTTCCATCTGTAAACACATCATGACTTCTCTCTCACCCACTGGATAAAAGAAGGAGGCTGCGCATCTTTCCGTTTTAAGAGTATTAACCTTCGGGCCAGAAGAGATGAGAAGGCAACTGCATTTGCCTGATAGGATCAATTGTCTTGTTGCAGACAAAAGAGAAGGCTTCAAAAATTGAGTTCCAGAGCCTATTTAAGGCACTACAGGACCAAAACATATGACTCATAGTGGCAGGGGACTGTCCGCACCTCGGGCACCCGTCATCAGAAGTATTGTATATATTTGCCAATTTAGCTTTGGTTAGATAAAAACGATGAAAGACTTTGAACTGTATTAAACAGTGCCGTATACAGATGGATGTGGAGTGAATGCGGCGGATACTAAGGTCCCACACATCATCTGAGATCTGTAAGTTCAAGTCTAGTTCCCATACATCTTTGAGCTTGTCCAGGGATTCAGGTCTTATATGGTGCAGTAAGTTGTATATTTGAGAGATTTGACCTCTGGCAAAAGGTCGAGGGTGCAGACCATCTTCAAGAGGACAAGAGGGAGGTAGGGTTGGATAAGTTTTAAAGTGTTTCATTGCAAAGCTACGGGCCTGTAAATACCTAAAGAAGTGAGATTTGGGAATATCAAAGTCTTTAGTTAACATTTCAAATGATAAAAATGACCCTTTAACAAACAAATCAGAGAAAAATACAATTCCCTTCTCATACCATGTTTTGAAACCAGAATCACTCAGAGCCGGCAGAAAAAGTGGATTTGACATGATAGGAGAACAAGTAAGAGACTGTTTAAAGCCAAAATTCCGACGACATTGAAACCAAATATTAAGAGAGCTCTTAACCACCGGGTTTTTAGGACTTACATTATTGGTAATTGGTAAAGCAGAGCACATTATTGCAATCGGGGATACAGGCAAGTTAGAGTTTAGTTCCATAGTGGACCAGAGTGGGCCAGTGCCTTCTTTATACACACGAATCCAGATGGATAATTTCACAATATTGGCAGACCAGTAATAATATATGAAATTTGGTAGGGCTAATCCTCCCTCAGCCTTAGAACACTGCAACCGGGACTTACGAATTCTTGGGACTTTCTTATCCCAAATAAAAGAAGTGACAATTTTATCTATTTTGTTAAAAAATGTTTTGGGGAGACAAAGGGGTATCATTTGGAATAAATACATGAATCTGGGCAAAACAACCATCTTAATTGTGTTAACTCGTCCAGCAAGAGAAATAGGTAACATTGACCAGCGTGCCAGATCTGATTTGGTTTTGTCCAGAATGGGGGCAAAATTACATTCAAAAAGGTCTTTAAAAGTACTAGAGATTTGGATGCCCTAATAAGTAAATGAAGAATGCTCTATTTTGAATGGGAAGTTTGAGTAGTCAAAATCTTTGGCCAATTGGTTGATGGGAAAAAGTATACTTTTGCCCAGATTCAATCTGTACCAAGGAGTTCTAATGCTCTAGGAATGGACGTCTCTGGGTCCGACATGTACAAAAGAAGGTCATCTGCGTACAGTGATGTTTTGTGAGTAGAATTCCCCCGGCGAATCCCCTTAATCTCTGGATCGGCTCTCAATGCCACTGCTAGGGGTTCTATTGCAAGATCAAACAGTAAGGGACTCAAGGGGCATCCCTGACGAGTGCCTCTATACAATGAGAAATAATCTGAAGTGGTGTTGTTAGTACGGACAGAAGACATCGGAAATGAGTACAAAATCTTGATCCATGACGTGAAGTTGGAGCCAAATCCAAACTTGTTCAAAACAGTAAACAAATAAGACCACCCTACACAATCAAACGCTTTTTCGGCGTCAAGTGAAGCTACTAATTCAGGGTGATCAATTGAATGGTCAGAATATAAAACATTGAACAGGCGTCGAGTATTAAAATATGATTGGCGGTTAACTATAAAGCCTGTCTGATCTTCATGTATAATGGCAGGAGCCACCTTTTCGAGGCGGAGTGCGAGCACCTTTGTAAGGATCTTATAGTCTACATTTAGCAGACTGATGGGCCGATAAGATCCACATTTTTGAGGATCTTTATCTTTTTTTATAATAACAGAGATTGTGGCTTGGGATAAGGTTTGCGGTAATTTAGCAGTTGTATGGGTTTCGGAGAAAACATCACAGAGTAGAGAAACTAGCTTGTCAGCAAATGCCTTGTAAAAATCACATGAAAACCCGTCCGGGCCGGGTGCTTTGCCATTTTGTAGCGATTGGATTGCCTGTGATACTTCAACTGCGGTGATGGGTCTTTCAAGTGTCTCACGTTGGACTGAGTCAATGGTTGGGATATCTAGCTTGTCTAGGAAAGAGTCCATATCATTAGGTGTACTTGTATTCTGAGTAGTATAGAGGTCCTGATAATACTGTTTAAAGGCATCATTGATCTCCTTGTGGTCTGTCACTATCCGACCTGTATCTAGCATTATCTCTGAAATTGAATGGCTGGCAATGGACTGGCGCAGCTGATGGGAGAGAGATCTCCCTGCTTTTTCTCCGTGCTCATATAGACAATGTCTTGTTCTAAGTAGTAGCTTCTCAGTTTCTTTGATCGAGAGTGTTTCAAATTCGGACTGAAGCAAAAGCTTCTGCTTGTACAAATCGGCAGTTGGATTACTGGCATATTGTGTATCAAGATTTGCAATGAGCTCTGTTAGTTCTTTGAGTCTTTCACCTCGTTTTTTTTTTTTGGGCAGTAAAAGAAATAATTTGGCCACGCAGGTATGCCTTAAGTGATTCCCAGATGACAGACTTTGAGACATCTGGAGTATTATTCACCTCTAGATAGAACTCAATGTGGGATGTAATAAATTTACAAAAGTCCTCATCTGACAGTAAAGTTGAGTCAAATCTCCAGACCCGTTGCGTGGCACTAGCATTTGGAAATGAAATGTCAATCTGTACTGGAGCATGATCAGAAATCACAATTGCGTGGTATTTACCTGAAGTGACCTTTGGGATAAGAGTATTGTCCAAAAAAAAGTAATCAATCCTTGAGTATGAGTGATGTACAGGCGAAAAAAAGGAATAATATCTTGCAGAGGGCTCAGAAACCCGCAGCAGGTCTGAGATACATCCCCCTTCTTAAGTTATATGCTAACGAGGCACATAGTATGAAATAACAGATAATAGAAAACAGCACATAATAGAACATAGCACCTAATAGAACATAGCACCTAATAGAACACAGCAGACTTAGTGAAACCCCAAGCATCTAATACAGAACATGTAACATATATTGTATCTGTTGTCCTCCCCGTTTTTTTTTTTTTTTTTTTTTTAAGAGTGTCCAATAGTCCACACAGCCAGAACAGGCTGCAACATGAGGGGAGGGGGGGTCAAATGTCAGTGTGCCTGCACATCACAGAGCTGGTCCGTGACAAAGTCCTTGTAGAGAGAGTTGGGCCTCAACGCTCTCCCTGAGCGAGTAAAAATCACAGGCTGCTGTCCTTGTGACAATTCTGGTCCCACACTGTCATGTTGTGGGCTTCGTGGATGTGCGATTGCAGCAACAGCAGGTGGGTCCCCTGCCGTGGAGTCAGGAACATAGGTCTCAGGTGTCTGGAGTAGGTGGCGTCTGTTCCTGACATATGTTGCATCTCCAGCCTTGACCTGGTAACTATTTGGTTGTGGTGCTGCTCCTAGCACTGTTGCCAACCTGTCATGTCCTCTCTTTGTCTGCATTCTCACTGTCTGCCCAGCTCGCAGTGGAGCCAGTGGCCTAGCTGATCTGTCGTAGTAGGCCTTTCCACTCTGTCTCGCCTGTGTCAGGGCCATCTGGACCTGTGTCTCCACTTCGGGTGAGTACATGGCTTTGGTCATGGGAATGAAAGCCCTGGTGCGCCGAGAAAGCAGGCATTGAGCTGGCGACGGCAACCCGTCCCTGGGCATGTTGCGTAGGCTGAGGAGAGCTGCATCTATGTCCGTTCCATCTCGTGCACATTTCTCCAGCAGGTGCTTTGCCGAGCGCACAGCCCTCTCAGCAAGCCCATTGGACTGAGGGTACAGTGGACTGCTGGTTACATGACAGAAGTCCCACTTGCGAGCAAATTCCTGGAACTCCCTACTTGTGAAGTAAGCAGCATTGTCTGTCATGAGTTGCTGTGGTACTCCGTGAGTAGCAAAGTGGCGTTTAAACTTGGCCACCAATGTGGCACTTGCTGTGCCCGGGAGCCGGTCTATCTCGAACCAGCCAGAGTAGGAGTCAACAAGCACAAGATGCTCCTTCCCCTCCCACTCAAAAACATCTGCTGCGGTGAGGGACCACGGTAGGTCAGGGATGTCATGCAGTTGAAGGGGCTCCTTAGGCTGGTGTGGCTTGAGAGCATTGCAGGGGGCACACCTGGAAACTTCTCTTTCAATGTCAGTGTAGATGGTCGGCCAGAACATTGTCTCCCTGGCCCTGCGCTTCGTGGCCTCGAGACCAGGGTGGCCCTGGTGCAGCTGTTGAATGTAGTAATGCTGGAGGGAGTGTGGAATGACGAACCGCCGTCCACGGAGGAGCAAACCACCGTCACTCGTGAGTTCCTCTCTCATGGCGTAGAACGGTCTCAGGTCACGTGGCACCTCCCTAAATGCATCGGGCCAGCCTGCAGAAACGACCTCAGCGAGACGCCGGCACAGAGGATCAGCCAACGTCTCACGTTTCAGTTCCTCAACCCAAGGGCCAGGAGCTCTTTCTCAATCTGAGCGTAGCGCGACTCAGTCTCTGTGAGAGCCCTTGAAGCGAAAGCCACCGGTCTGTCGTTTTGGAGGCAGACAGCACCCAGTCCGTGCTGTGAGGCGTCAGCTGACAGCACAACAGGTTGGTGCACATGAAAGTACCGCAGCACCGGGGGACCTGCGATAAGTTCCTTGAGTTTTGTGAACGCCGCTGTGTGGAGCTCCAGCCAGCACCAGTCTACATCCTGGCGCAAAAGCTCGCGCAGGGGTGCCGTGGCCTCGCTGTAGTCTGGTACAAATTTGGCCAAGTAGTTGGTCATGCCTAGGAACCTTTGCAGACTGTTCTTGTCCTCCGGCGGGGGAATCAGGCGGACGGCAGCGGTCTTGGCAGGGTCGGGTTTCACACCCTGGTCGGTGAGCAGGTGACCGACATAAGCAACCTCAGTGACCCTGAAACGGCACTTCTCAGGGTTCAGTCTGAGATTGACAGCCCGTATCCTGTCCATGACTTGGCGGAGACGGAGATCATGCTCCTCTCTCGAGCGGCCCCACACCAAAATGTCATCAATCACAATTGCACACGGCAGTCCTTCGAAAAGCTGCTCCATGCACCTCTGGAAAACCTCACTCCCCGTGGTGATGCCATAGGGCATCCGTAGGAAGGCATAGCGGCCCACAGGAGTCATGAAGGTGGTGAGTTTTGAGGATTCTTTGCTGAGCGGCACCTGCCAGAAACCACACTTAGCATCCAGAATGCTGAACAGTTTGGCATCAGGCATGTCAGCGATCACCTCTTCCACAGTTTTCAGTGGGTGGTGGGGTCTGAGGAGGGCTTTGTTGAGGTTGACGGGGTCGATGCACAGTCTAATGCTCCCATCTCGTTTGCTCGCAGCCACCATGGCTGAAACCCAGTCAGTGGGCTCCTGAACCGGTGTGATGACTCCGAGTCGGGTCATTCTATGCAGTTCCGCCACAATCTTGTCCTTCATGGCCAGTGGCACCCGTCTTGGAGCGCATACAGTGGGGCGCACGGTGTCATCCAGGCGCATGTGATACACTACTGGCAGCTTGCCAATGGCGCTGGTGTCGAATAGGTCCTTGTACTCCGTCAGCCCTGGCGCTTCCTGCTGGACGACGGCATGCACCTCTGGTCCAAAAGTCACATAGCCGAGCCTGACACTGTCTCTGAGACCAAGCAGTGGTTTGACGTTTCTGTCCACAACTTGGAAACGTAACAAACCACAACTAAAAACCATGTCCGCCGCACCAAGAGTCTGGATTATATGACCTCCGTACGCTACAAGATTTGCTCTTTTGTTGAGATTGACGTGAGCAGTAGGATCAATGTACTGTAGAAGAGCCCTGGATATGACGTTGCATTTGGCCCCAGTGTCAATCTTCACAGTCAGTTGTCTGCCAGTGTTGCATGCAGACAGCTCAGCAAACCTTTCATCTTGTTCACGCACATCCTCTGGCTTGTCTATGCTCTCACAGTAAAACATTTCCACAGTCTCACAGTGAAACACATCATTTGGCTCTTGCAGTGGCTGCGTGTCAAGTTCACTCACGTGTGTGTATCTGCCTCTGCGTGCAGCGGGGGGCGGAACCTGCCCTGGCCTGTTGGGGGCAAACGGTTTGCCTGATCTGCAGCATCTAGAGAAGTGGTTCATTCTTCCACACGTGTTGCAGCGCTTGTTGAGTGCTGGACATTTGTTCCGGTCTGGTGCGTGTTGGCCACCACAGTTTGTGCATGGGTCGAATTGCACTGTGCACACCTCTGCTTCCTTTTTTAGTTCCCTGTTGCCCTTCTCAGATCGTTCGTGTAGCATGCAGATCTCAACGGCCGAATTTAGCGTCAGTTTCTTCTCCTTTAAAAGCTGTGCACGGACAGTGTCACTGTGAATACCACAGACCAAACGATCTCTAATCAGTTCATCATGCAGTGTCCCGAAGTCACATTTCTTTGCCATGACCTTCAACGTGGAAACATATGACTGGATTGACTCGTACCGTTTCTGGTCAGTCGTGTTGAATGCATGTCTGTCCATAATTACGTTCTTTACCGGCAGGCATAATTCCTCAAATTTCTTTACCAGCACGGCAGGGTCCTCGCGATCCTCGTCAGCCGCAAAATCAAACGTGTCGAGTTTATCCAACGCCTCCGGACCGGCGAGGTTGAGAAACGTGTAGGCTTGCACCTTCGCACTAGCCGTCGCTAGCCCGGCGTTGCTATAGACATGCCATTCACGCTTGAACTTCTCCCAGTTGTGAGCGATATCCTCGTTAAAGACGAGCGGGTCGATCCGGCGGAGTCCTTGCGCCATCTTAGATTAGATTCGGCTCACTTCTGACACCATGTAGATGTGCATGAATGAGGAAGAGTGTAGACAGCGAACGGTGTTACACCCACTAGCTTTATTAGCCTAGTTTAACAACAACGACCAGCACCACCAACGCGCCCCCAGCATGCCGTGCGTCCATGTGACGTCAGCACGCCATAGCAGTAACCATAGCGACTGTCAACATAGTCTACAGACTGCTCATCTGTCTCAGAGTTATTCTCACACTACTCTCTTTTCGTTCAAAAGTCTCTTTGTGCTTGAATAAATGCACAAAGTACTATGCATTGGATGATGCATGATGTCTCTCATGTGGTCACTACAACAACAAGATGACATGACAAAAACTGTAATATCAGCTTATCCTTAAGTCCTCTTTCTCTCTGCCCAGGTCGCCGGGTGTTCCTTACCGACTGCCACCTCTCTCTCATTAATGCTTGGACAAGTTGGTGGAGCAGCTACATGTAGCAGCTGTAAGTTGACTTTACTTCAAAAATTTGCCACGTAAACCATTTAAGTAATGAAGGCAATGGACTGGACATAACTATTTAAGTTGAACACACAAGTTATACTTCCCAATCATTCTACTCAGCATTTTAAGTTACAATGTCTAATTTTTCCAATTGCATTTTAGTTTAATTTACTAAAAATGTTAAGTTGTGAAAACTTAAAAATATGTTCCCCCCCAAAATCATGACTTGCATTTTTAAAATATATATAAAAACAAATAAACACAAATGCAGGGCAATTTTGTTAAACTTTACTCAATGTTGCAAAAGTGAAGAAATATGAGATTCCAAAGATTTGGAATTGTTTCCACATTTGTTGGACAATTTGCTGACAGGCTTGCAGTTGAAGACACCATGTTGTAGCACAGATCCCAACAAGGCTATTTAGTTGGGAAACATGTCCCTCTAAAATACTTCTGTATTAGTTGCAACTTCTAACATTGTCAGGGAGAGCTAGCTAAATAAATGTAAAAGAAGACAATGAACAATGATCACCTCAAAAGTCACTGATAATAATATAACATTGTGGTGGAAATTGGTTTATGATTTCCTGGTGAGAAATAAGAATACTACTCCTAACAGAGCTTTCAGTAATTTATTAAATAAAGAGTCCAAAACAGGCTAGCAGTCGCTACAGACAGACTGTAAACGGACAAAGTCTAATAAGTCAAAGCCCTCGCAAACAGGGTGTCCAAGCGGACCGCATCACCGACATACAGCTTCAGAGCAAACTATCTGGCCAGATAGGGGCAGACCAAGTCTTCAGTCTTGAGAAGGGCTTTTTATACAGTTGTTTGTGATGCGTCATCAGAGAAGCATTGTTCCGTTGTTTGTGTAGACGGCAAACTTTCTCCAGGATGTGGTGTTTGAACCACTCATCACTGACTATAGATCCATATTAACTTGCCAGCTGTGCTGGTGTCACAAGATCCATTCTACAACTCATGTAACACATGTCATGACATAAGTGCAGAATACAGGTAACCTCATAACACTGGAATATTATAAGTCAGAACTACTCAACCTACTAATTAACCTATAATAAACCACTAAATGAAAAATCCCATCACAAAAATCTTTGATCAAATATTGCCATAGTATCAAATTGGGCCTCGCATTCCTCAAAGCAGAGGATGCCGACTGGAATTTCCAAAGAGTCTGCATCATGGAGAGACAGAAAATATATTCATGTCAATTACAACTTCTCTGTCAATTGCTAAACAGCCTGACAGCCTGACACAGTATATCCCATGTGTCTTCCAGATCCCAAAGATGAAATCAAGTTAAATTCCTGAATAAAATAGTAGTCAAGTATAGACTAGTTATTGTAACAGAGAAGCAGAAATGATTGAAAACTGGTAAGATCTCCCTGCAATAATAATAATTATACTCACAAAGCTGAGGAACTTAGATGCACCATCCCCGAGAAGAACTGATTGTCCCCTAAGTACAAGGAACCTGATGGCTGTTGGCTCAGTGGTCTGAAGGAGAGTACAGCACAGTCTTAAATGTAGTCCACATATGAGATGTGCTCTCTTCCTATAGATAACAGGACAGTATTTGCATTTCCAAAGCATTTTTTAAAAACAAAAAACACAATTAACTGATGACTGAACATTGGCTATGAGTTTATATATATATATATATATATATATATATATAATGAAATCAGGTGACATTTATGTGAAACAGCAAAAGTTAAATATGGCCAGGTTCACAGTGATAATGCCCTTTTTGAAAGTTATAGATAGATACCAAAATTTAAACACATATTTTTCTAACTTGACTTAAGCTTCAATGATGATAAAATAATCTATTTACATGAATTTAACGTGAAAAATAACTCATTTCCAGAATGAGAAAATTCTATTTCAATTCAATTCAATTTTATTTTATTTATAGTGTCATATAACAACAGAAGTCATCTCAGGACACTTGAGCAGGACTAGCATACCCTCATGATTTTCAATACAATTTCAAAGTCCCAACATCACCCAGAGCCAAGAATAAACGGATGGCGATATTGGCATCTTCTTGCAGTCAAATGTCAATATACTTTGTAGCCATCTGACTGGAGAACAGAGGGACTAAGAAAATGCAGATAAGTCCTCAGCTAGTCCAAGTGTTTGCCCAAGGAGAAGATATTTCGAGTAAAATAAGGGAAACTCTGTTTTACTCTGTGAAAACGAGACACATGGCAACAATCTCCATCAAACAGGCCTAGACTAGTCTTGAGTGGATTAGCCAATGAGATTTTGAATTTTTTTTAAGTTTGTTCAATTTAAAACTGCTAGTGCCCTCAGTGATCACATCATAATAGTATAACATACTTAGACTGTTACAATAATGCAACAAAACTCAAATGTTTAACTTATAGTTACTCAAACTGTTTATTTAGATTCTGGGTTAACAGTGCAGAAGCTACTTCAGCTGCCTGTTGAAGCCCATCACCGGTTGCAGAGTACCAGCACCACCAAGTGTACCATCAGATTATTACAGTTTAAGAAATGCAGACACATTGTTGTTGAACACTTAAAGAACCCTTAGTTCTCAGCTATTACTGTTTAATAATTTCTAAACAAAAATGTATGCATTTGCTCAAACCAACGCAGATCATACTGATAAATATTATAATAATTATTATAATTATTATTATAATAGTAGTAGAAACTGCCAGGCCGAGATGAGGCCATCGCTGCCTGCAAGCCAGGTGCAGGGAAACACTATCAGGTACACACACACACACACACACACACACACACACACACAATACATACACACAAACCTATATTCATTGCCATCCTGAGATCTGGCACCATGTTTGGGTCTGTGCTCAGCAGAGACTTGCCTGCCCTTTTGTGCATCACATGTGTGTTTGTGTGAATGTATCATCTGTCAATGGGATTATATGGGTTCTGTATAATCAAGTATGGACTGTCTGGATGTAATGTATGGCATACTGTCAGCTATTGTACCGTTAATCTCAATTGACTCTGGGATATTGATAGTGTTGTCAGCAGAAGAGACTCAGAAGTCTCAGCTACTGGAAACTCATGGGGACAATAAATATGTATATCTAAACCCTGCTCATGTTACCAAAAGGTCTATTTATTAATAAAGAGGTGCAATCTTTTATTTGTATTATTATTTTTTAACTAATGACAAATAAAAGACCGTGGATGAAGGGATGGCTTTCACAATAGGGGAGGTTTCAACCTTTTTCAATTATTGCATGCATATTAAGATGCTACTGTGTATGAGTGTGGGACTGATATTGTCTGTTAATTTGTAGAGCCCATAGTGATGGTTTAAAAAAAGAGAAAAGTGGGCCGCGGTGTCGGCAGAAGATAAAGGGTTTCACGTGGTAGATCACCAGAAATGCAGAGCAAAAACCTTTTTTCCAGACTGAATGGTTTCCCAGCTGCCATCAGCAGAGTATATAAAAGCCAATAAAACCACAAATAGTTGGTTTTACATTACTGTTTGTCTGTGGATTTTAACCAAATGAGATGGAATGTAGATGAATCTACACTTACCAGGATGGCTGTGTGGTTTCTTAGGCAACTTCCCCAAAGATCTTGATGTGTAAATTGGTGACAAATTAGTCTTCTGAGTCAGGCAGGTGGAATGAGAATGATATTTATTTCAACAGATATCAAGCCTGCGTCCAAAACCAGCTTAGCCAGCGTACAGCTTCCAACTTTCGGAACAAAAGCCATTTCGGCGACAAAAGGATACTTAGTTATTGCCTTATATGGGCTTGACTTCCTATAGCTAGTGTGCAATGCACACACAAAGAGAGACAGCACTAATTTATGCCTCTGGGCCTGATCAGATAGCTAAGTTTAATTTACAACTTGGTCAATGTGTTGTTGTTTCAAAGGTCAGATTGGTCTCAAAAGGGACGCTTACAAACACATTCTCACAGATTTAACATCGTTCAACTCAGTAGCAATGTTTGTCTGTTTTCAAAGTCCTCCTCATCACAGTCCTATTTTGATCTTTGGGGTCAGTTAATTAACTAAATTCCTATTAAGGTCCTATATCACCTTATTTTTAGACTATTTTGAAACGAGGTAAGCTAATCACTTATCCTACTTAAGTCAAATTCGGCTAACCTTAGCCTCACTTGCAAGAATCCTCCAGATACACTCTTTCCAACAAACTCTGAAAAGTACACCTTATTCTAAAAATGCTTGCTTATGGCTTCTTAGGTGTATCTGTAAGGGAATCGCACCAGTCAGCCGTCGATGCCCATTTCAAAATACACCCTTCCTAAAGAGCAGCAAAAGAAATAGGAAACCTCAGTAATCAACTTGAAGAATCCACAACTTCAAACCAATCCAGCCGGGGAAACGCCTTTATACTTACCAATTACTATTTATCATCACCATATGCCAATTGGTCATTGAACTCCAAAACTTTTATAAGTCCTATTTTTCCAAATATAATTAAAAAGTATAAACCGCTTTACGGGGGCATAAAAAACCTGTAAAACCTAATGAAAGTGGTGTATCATTAAGATTATTGCTCATCCCTTTTACATTGTCATATACCCCAGGATTACAAAACATCCATGACATCAGTATCATAGGTTACAATAAAACACAACAAATTCCACATTATAATGTATGCATACACATCTTACTTTATCGGCAATGATTCGTTGTGGTTTCCTTGTTTCCTTCTTGTGACAAATGTACTTATTGTAAGTCGCTTTGGACAAAAGCATCTGCTAAATGACCTAAATGTAAATGTAAATGTACACATTTATATGAGAACATAGGGGTGAATCTAGTTTTATATGTTAACCGTTATGAATATGTCATCCTGATGTGTCCTCTCCAGCAGCGTCACCGTCTAGTGTGGAGTGTTTATCCGTAACACTCTGAATCAGTGTATTCTCTCTCTCAGTCCTGTCCTGTCCTGTCCTGTCCTGTCCAGGGCCCAAAACACCTATTCAATGTCTATGCTTGAGTCTCTGAGTCCATTCACTGTCCATGTTCGGGTCCCTGGTTAATCTCTCCACTGTCCTCCTGCGACGAGAGAAAACACCAACCAGTATCTTTGTGGACAAAAACATCCTATGCTTATTGTGTAAGAAACATCCACTAATATTGCTGTGTGTTTTAGATCAGGCGTGTACAAAGTCTGACTCCAGGATGAGAAACAGCACACTTACCACTCTAAAATAATCACCCGTTTATTTGGGGGGGGGTTTGTATAGCATACAGGTGTGTCTGCTAGACCCCTGTCATGTCATATTAAACATAATGCACTCTAAAATGAATACTTACACTTAATAGCAGCAATGCAACACGATTTGCTTTAATCACATACATCAATTTTATTGTTTTTTATATTCAATTTATAACTAAATTGTGTTCGATTTTATCGTCCATTCTGATTCCCATTCACAATTTTGGACACCTCGGGCCCTTGTTTCGTGGCGCAGCGCAGGGTGGCGCAGGGTGGTGGCGCAGGGTGCAAGTTTCGACCAGCGCAGCCTTTCGCACAGTCAGTTTGGCAGTTTGGTGGATCGCCTGCGCCGAGATGGGTGTGGCGGCGCAGCAGGGGGAGGCGTCACAGATTCAGCTTGGCGCAGCGGAAGTTTTGTGCCAAAAAGCCGCGCCGAGACTGCGCCGAAAGCCCGCCAGCTCCAACCTGGTCTACTCTCGGCGCAAGGCGAATTACAGCTGGCGGAGTGGCAGTCCTAACAGGCAGGTTTCCACAGTTCCAGGCACATTAAATGCAATAAATAATCACAACAAACACTATTTAATGCAACTAATTGAATCAACACGTGAATTTATATCTATAAAGATTGTCCCGTCAAATCTGACGTGAGACCAAAGGCGGATGGGCACGCGTAACGGAAACTCAGCCTGACTGAATTAACACAGCTGAAACTTGGACCTCTCGGACCAAAACCTCAGTTTCATCCTGGGAAAAGTTTGGCAGTCTGGCGCTGCTGCTCCTGTCTTCTGTCATTGGGTTGTCAAGTGACGAAACTTGCGCTGCACCTCGCCTCGGCGCATTAAAGGTGAGGAGCTCATTTGATTGGTGAAGATCTGAATCGGCTGAGTTAATCCCACTCTACACTTTCTCTCCTCATCTTTGACTCATCACCAACTTTTTCTCCTATCACTATCCTGGTCTCTCGTCTCTCCTTGCTCACTTCCTTCCTGTCCTCTTCTAACTCACCTTTTTCTTTCTGTCCTCCTTTAATTTACCTGTCGGGTCATTCCCGGCATCGCCAGGAACGTGCACACCATTACCCTGACTGTCCATAACCTGGTCGATCCTTCCTTTTGGATCTTGATCCTGGGAGTCCTCCTGGACTTCTGCTTCTCCAGCATCTTCCTCTGGTGCTCCTGTGCCTTCAACATCTTGGCCCTGAGGAGGTCGAATTTCTCCTCCTGGCACCTTAACACAGTGTGATAGGTGCTGAACACGTCGGCAACCCCTTGACCTGGACTACTATTCCTGTGGTACGAACGTCTGCAAATGGTCCTTCTCTGCGCTCATTGAACCATTCCCTTTTAAACACTTTCACGATCACCTTGTTACCGGGTTTCACCCTGTCTCTTCTTTGTTCCTCAAGCTCCTCTAGCACCTCCTCCTGCTCCTATTGGGATTAGTCAAATATTTGACGTACGCCTTCATTTCGTCTTCCAAAAGGGATAGACTTGGATCCTTTCCACTTGTACACAAACAAGGTGTAGGCATCCGTCTGCCTGTGGCGTCATATGCAAATCTCGAAGTTCGCTCGAGCGACACACCAACAATGCGAACGGAAGCACCGCTACCCAAATTTAGACTTTTTAGACAATTTAGGTCATTCAGAAAGCAATTCATTTTTTTTCCCAAATACCTTGGATTTGAGAATGGTAGACCTCTCCTAAACATTGTTTAATTAGCAATTTCTGTAGAATTAATCTTACCGTTTTGTCCACAAACTCTTTCCCATTATCTGAGGATATGCAATCTGAAAATCCCCATCTGCTTATGACCTCACAACAGAAAAACGTGGCAACAGACTGAGTATCCTTCCGCTTGGTAGGATAGGCCTCAGGCCATTGCGAAAATCTGTCAACGACTAGCATGCATCTCTTACCTCCGATTGGTTTTATCATATCAACAAAGTCACTGACTAGCTCACGCACATGACCTTTTGCAGTTGGAATGTAACTAGGAGACTGTGATAATCTCTTAGTCTAGACATGGTCAAGGCGTATTTACCATGATTCAGAAGATTTCTCAGACTATGATGAGTAAGGATTGTCACAGGCTAACCCATTGTTACAGCTACCCCAGTTCTACCTCTGCAGTGGAATAGTATGCAACAGTTTGAGGACTTGTTCTCATACCTGTTGGCTGAAAAAGAACTGCACGTGCAATTGATCCTTGCCCTCAAAGGTCCTGCTAGCTTAGCATTGATTCTTGTGTCAGTTGTACCATCTGTGGTTGTCCCAGTCTTTAGGCAGAGATCATCACTTTTATGAACCTCTGATCTTTACTTTCCCAAATTGAGTTTCCTTTCGTTGGAGCAAAGGTGGCATCGTTATGTATTTGTTATTTGTTTTATGTATTTGTTATTTGTTTATGTATTTGTTTATTCAGTCTATTCATTTTTTTATTTTTTGTAAAGGTGTTCTCTGTAAACATATAGTTGAGGAGACAGATAGTTGATTAGTGGAGAAGGGGTAGGTTTAAATAAGCTTATGCTTCATCCTACTCCTTTTCGGACATGTTGGGTTCACTTTATTGTTAGTGGTTTGATTATTGAGATGGTTGTTTTGTTTGTACCCATGCATGTTCGAAATAAATCAAATCAAAATCAAAAAATCTAAATCATCTTCTCATTCTGCCATCATCACTCCCACGTGTTTCTGTTATAGATTATAGATATAGTTATGTAATAATCTTTGGCTATCATAAATGTGACCAGTACGGCAAAACCAGGAACAAGTATTATTATTATTATTATTATTAACAGATTCTGAAAGTGTAGTTTCTAAGATTTCCAATGATGTCTAACACATGGAAATCTATCTATCTGATGAAGTTGTGGCCATTTGAATCTATGCTTCTCTGAAAACCGTTCACTGAGAAAACTGGCCTGAAAGATTTGCAAATCTCACCTCACCTCACCTGGTGAGCAAGGAAACACAATTGTGCTCATTTGCATCTCATTCAGATAAGCCCTCCCCCCTACAGATGTCACTCAGTGATATCTGGTAGCTGTTAGCCTGCTAGGTAGGCTAGTTGCTAAACTATTAGCATCACAGTCAATTCAAGCAATGCCAACAGGCCCCTTTGCACCTTACTGTTAAATCAGATGCCCACATTACAAGCCAAAAACCTCCCAATACAGCTTAGTTTTGATGTGCATATAATTTTAAAACGACAACACTGAGCTAGTTTAGCTAGCTAAGCAAAGTAGATAACTTGGATGTTAACGGACACTCACCCCATAAGAAACTGAAAAGTATTCCTGAAAAGTATTCCTGCAGACTTCGTTGGCTCCGATGAAATAAGAGGTCCGGGCGGACTTTCTTTTCGTCTGCGGCTTTTTGGTGGATGCAGTCATCTCCGACGTAATTACTGTCCTTTGCTCTCTTTCGGCAGCTAAAGAATCCATCCGTATGCTGTACATTAGCTCTTGAGAAAGTTTGTCGCTACATGAATGTCTTCCAAGGAGAGAGTTCTCCTTTCTTCTTCTGTAGCATTTGCAGTCAAAGTTACGGATTTCCTCCATTTCGCTGTCTTTATCCTATTGAAATGTAACCGTAGAAATACTCTGATATCTTCCGTTCAAGCTGATCAGCTGCAGGGACACAGACGCTGTATAATTAGCCATGTGTTTCTCTTCTAACGTGCAGCTGATTGGCCGAAAAAATAACAAAAGCGCGTGAAAGGCCAACGGTGATCAGTACGGAAATGAACTGCATCGCCATACTCGCCCCAGCAAATTTTTTCCAAAACAATAAAATGTATACTTTTACGGCAACCAATACTGTTATCTGAAACATGGAGGGGCTTCTTCATGATCTCAACTTGCATATTCTGCAAAAAAACGAAAATCACTAATTTTGCAACGTGGCATCATGACTTTTCTTAAATATACACGCCACTTCCTGTGGTGGTGGTTATCTGTACGCAATTCGAGCAATCTGCGTGTATGTGTACGTTCTGAGCGAAACGACCCATCACATCCGCGTGTTTGTCAGCACCCTCTAGCGAAACGACCCATCACATCCGAGTGTATGTAAACGGCCTTTAGGGTTAGGGTTAGGGTTCGGCGTTGATAACACGCGAAAAGGCGATTGTGCGTAGTAATAACACGCCATAATGGCATACGAGTTGGCGTGTCATACATACGCCACTTCATGAGATCAGTCTGAATTTTGAAAAAAAAAAGCTTATTTCGTCGTTTACGCAAATTCGTCCCACCCGACTTGTTGCTGGTTTTGCCGTGGCAGGTCACAAATGTCACACGTGGGATGCCCCCTCAATGCCATATTCTTCACTAAGATACTTATCCTTGTTGATTTTCATAGCTGCTCCTTGTGGTCCTGAAATTATGCAACTAGAGCTGAAAGGAACTTGTTTTGGTTGTCGACGGAACCATTCATCTGAACCCAATTGGGCCGCATACTTAAAGTACTTGACTGTGCCATGATGTGGGTATTCGGGAAGCTGAGCATCAGGTCAGTTTGCCGAAAGGAACTTCTCCCACAATCTGGCCGGCTCTATAAACTCTCGACTGAGAATTCCAATCCAAAATACCGAAGAAGCCTCTGTCTCTGTTGTCATGAGCAGTTGGTGGCAAACATCATATGGCACGTCAATCAGACAGCCATCTGGCATACATTGTATCGTGCAGTTCAATCTACATAGAGCATCTCTTTCCTCTTTCCATTTTGTAATCTTTTGATTTTGATAGCAGAGCTCCATCGGCGTTGTGGAGGGGACCAGCTACCCCCCCCCCCCCCCCTTTTTTTCTACTCGTCTTTTGTTCCGCCTTGTATGTGGACACCAACAGCTGTTTTGTTTCAATTACTTTTGGGTTTAAGGTCGGAACTTTTTAACTCGAATGTCTGTGAGGATACAATGAAAATAGAGACGTAAAAGTCTAAAAGTTCCCCCTGAGAACTGACGAACTCTTTCTGCAGTCTGCACTAATCTCCCAACCGTCCACACTCCGGTATTTACTTTATTCTACAGTTATAAAACAATTCAGATATCAGATATTGACTCATCTAAGGTTAAATCAGCCTATATACTCAGATAATGAAATCACTGTTAACAACTAATGATATGTTGTAATTGGTCAGTCAGTTGCCAAGCTTTACTCGTATTTATTCCCTGTTTAGTATTTCATATGTAACTGAAAAAATACTTTGTGTGCATGTAGTTGTAGTAACATTGAACGTATGTGAATGTATGAATAAGGGCTGTTCGATTTTGCCCAAAAATAAAATCCCAATTTCTTCTCTCAAAATCTGATTTTCGATTACGATTACGATTATTTTGTGAAATGACAAAAGGCAAACAAATTATTTCAAATATGCTGTTTTTTATTGAACATTTTTGCAAATAATTTCCCCATTGGGATTTGAGTGCAAACATTGCTCTTATTAAACAAAAAATCCCTCAAGGGATTAATATGAAGAACAATTAATGAACTTTTGCCATCTGCCTTTGCTCCATGTTATCTTCTTGTAGACCTCTTGTCAAAAAAAAAACCCAATCCCTTTGGGATTAAGAGAAAAACCTCACTTTCACATGTATCTTAAGGTGTGTCCATTAAACAAAAATGAATGAATAAAGCGCAGAACTTTAACTTTTTGAAAAAAAAAATTCACGTTTTTAACATTGTCCTAACTACACAATCGCAATTATGATTTAAAAAGGATTAATCGAACAGGCCTAGTATGAATGTGAGTGTGTGTGCATGTTGTGTATATGTAAAGAGTTTGTGGATTAACTCACACTAGCCTTGACACATTTGATGTGGGAGGTGCAGGCGGATGGCACCGGTGGGCCTGACGGGTGTCCAGTGATTTTCCTCCGTCCCCTGGCAGACCCTAGATGCTATGCTCTCTCTCTTGGACTCTCGGAAAAACACAAATGCTAATATTTGATGTCACATCAAGTCACCTATAAATCAGACAGACTAGTATTTTGTCAATAATGTCACTTTTCAATCATCATCCAAGTAATATAAACATTACACAGATTCAGCTTAAAATCATTATTATTTCATGAATGCAAATTGTATTTCTATAGTGCCTTTCAAAACCAGATTTATAAAAGAACATCATGATCGAGGGCCATGTTGGTTGCTAGTGTGTTGGTTGTGATGTCACGTTTCTTGGATTTAGCTTAAAGCTTAAACCATAAAATGTGATATAATTTTTTTTTTTTATTTCCAGATAAAATATATAAGCAGGACGCCGCAGAGGGGCTGCACGGTGCTGTAGTGAGTAGCACTGTCGCCTCACAGCAAAGGGGCGCAGGTCCGAGTTTCTTCTGTGTGGAGTTTGCATGTTCTCCCCGTGTAAGTGTAGGATGGGGATAGGATCATTGATGACTCTAAATGGTTGTCCTGTGATAAACTGGCGTCCTGTCCAGGGTGTACCCTGCCTTCACCCAATGGCAGCTGGGATCGGCTCCAGTCCCCCCGCGACCCTGAATACAGGATAAGCTGTAGACGGTGGATTGATGGAAACTGCAGGGAGTCGAACCCCATCTCAGTAAACTGAAAGTATAGTCTCTTTATATATTTAAATGTGTGTAAATGTATTACATTTATTAAAATTCTTACAATTTTATTATATTTATTACAATTTTATTTCATTTTTACATTTCATATATTCAATATAATTTTATTTATAATGTCATATCACAACAGAAGTCATCTCAGGACACTTAACACATTGAGCAGGACTAGAATACACGCATGATTTTCAGAGTCAATACATTTTCCTCCTGATCACTCTTGTGCTGCTGCCCGGTCTTTGCTATAGCAGCCACGATGACGCGCTTCCTCTTCGTATGTTTTTCAGGTTCTGCTTCACCAGGGAGGCTCTCTCCTGCAACCATACCAGGTGGTCACTCGCCAACTGTTCTTCAAACTTTGGAACTTTGGAAAAGATAGAATTGGCCGGCCTTTTCCAGCTCGCCTGTGAGGAACTATTTCTCCTGCTGCTCCTGGAGTTCAGCTCCTGCTGTTTTCTGCAGAGCTTTTTGATGTTCTCCTCCTGGTCATTATGAATAGTTTGTATTCATAACGCTGTTAGCATCATTAGCTATGAACCACTGGCTCAAGCATCACCATGGTGAGAGCCTCTGAGTGGTAATCAAAATGGCTATCAATTTAGTGTCTTGCACCTTTAAATAATCTCTGCTACTCCAGGCGTAATCCTTCCCACTTCTTATAATGTATATGATGCACATGCTGCATGAGTAGTAGACATGCAGTAGGAGGAGATGATACATCAACAAGTGAGACTGTGTGGACTGCTAGCTTCCTTTTTATCTTCCATCATCAAGTTGGAAGACTGTCTACAATGCAGAAGTAGGGCTACTTGGATAGCTCACTTGGTACAGTTGGTACCCCGTATGAGGCTGAGTCCTTACTGCTGTGGTCCGGGGTTGGAGTCTCACCCGTGGTCCTTTGCTAGATGTCATTCCCTCTCTCTCCCCTTTTCACTCTGCTCGTTGAAGTATTGAGTGGAGTTAAATAACACACAATTTTTTTCTTGCTGCTGTGTGAGGATTAAAGTGATGGTTCGGAGTGAACTGCACCCTCGGTAATTTCCACCAAGACATCCAGCCAAATACCCCCTCAGAAGCATTTTTTAGCGATGGTCAGCATTGGTCAAGATAGGGCTATCAGCCGAATGGCTTAGTACTAGCGCTATGGTACAGTGGGTATATCTCGTTTTCATACTCTTGCGTGAAACTCGCGTCACGGCATTGGCTGGGTAAACACGGAAGTGGCGTCTACGCAGCGCTAGCGTTAGCAGCCGAGGATAGAAGCTATCAGGCAAGTGTTCTTTTAAATAAACTCCTGGTGTACTTACAAACTTTCAAATGCCTCGTTTTGTGAGTACAGACCCTATGTGTACTACTGCAGAAGTTTGGTAACATTCCATGCATTATTAGTGGGGTAATTTACGAGATAATCAAGATGTACTATCGCGCTATTACTAAGCCATTCGGCTGATAGCCCTATCTTGACCAATGCTGACCATCGCTAAAAATGCTTCTGAGGGGGTATTTGGCTGGATGTCTTGGTGGAAATGACCTAGGGTGCATTTTACTCCGAACCATCACTTTAAACATATAAAAGAATGCTTTGAAAAAGGTACAAATGCATGAAAATAACCAAGTTAAACAATGAGACAAATATAGCCTTTATTGGTTTTAGCTATGCTGTGTTATCTAATGACCAAGAATTTCTTTGTGGGGGTCACAGTGTTCAGACAGATGTTACGTATTTCTCCCGAGCACTGCACCTTGGGTGACAGAGTTTTTGCTATTGCTGCCCCAACACTCTGGAACTCCCTCCCTCCAAACATCTGCAACTCAGACTCCACTCCTTTAAAACTCAACTCAAAACCCACCTCATCAAAAACACCTGACTCCCACTGTCTGTTCACATCTGAAATCCCTAAATATTGTATTTGTATATCTATATTTTAATATCTTGAGTCTTTTCCACTCATGTGTCATGTTTATTTTTGTATTCTGTATTTGTATTTGTCCAGCATTTTGGTGTCCTTGAGTACCCAAACATGCACTATATAAGCCCTATTAATTATTATAATTATTAAGTCATTATTACATGAATTATTCTGACTTCATTTGCAGCTGTTTCTCTCTACATTGAATTTGCCATTTTTGTGATTGTGATTTGATCAGGCTGCAACCTCCGGTTCTGATAAAAAAAAAAAACAATAATGCAGCGGATGCTTGAGGGGCGGGGCTACCTGGTGATTGACATGTTGCTATCATGCTACCAATGCAGTTAGCAACTAAGATGACTTCAACACTTAGCTGATGGATCCAGATCCAGTACGGTCGCTGCTTGTGTATTTGTCATACCTTCGTCCACATTCGTCCACCTGTCGCTGCTCCACAGTCCAAATATGATCACTTCCTTCTTTTCACTTGTTGTAAGAATTAGTCTACAGCCAAAATCCAAGATGTGATGACCAAAATGCTAAACCCCAGGCTTCAAAACCGTAGTCCACAAACCAATGGTGCCGTCAGGATGACTAGGTTCTTATGTTCAGTGTATGCGATCAACACTGATCTAGTCTGCTGCCTTCAGTCAAACATCTGCAGGCCTGTCTCTGTACTGACTCACTGGTCTGTTATTAAAGGTGTATTTATCCATCACTCTGCCTGGCTGCACACACACACACACACACACACACACACACACACACATACACACACACACACACACACAGTGATGGGGCTCTGGCAGCGTTCCAGTAGTAATTCTGTCTGAACACTCCATTCTGGCTTCATTATCACTGGACCTCTCTTTACAGTGGGGAGAGAACACAGGGTGCTGTCAGCCGGGGTCAAGGAGCTACACAAGATTCTGGATACACGTGTGTGTGTGTGTGTGTGTGTGTGTGTAACTTTGTGTGTGGATTTAGTGTATGACTCAGTGGAATGTGTGTGTGTGTGTGTGTGTGTGTGTGTGTGTGTGTGTGTGTGTGTGTGTGTGTGTGTACATATCCACTGAGTAAGGGTCATTCAGAGTGGTTTATGTTTTCCTTCAAGTGCCTGATTCGGTCCTCATTATGGGCTGTGCATTGAAGCATGTGTGCAGATGCATGTGTGTGTGTGTGTGTGTGTGTGTGCATGTGTGTGTGTGTGTGCATGTGTGTGTTTGTGAGCAGCTGTTCATCAGGTGGAGCATACCTTGGCTCTCTGTGGCTGAACAAAGCCACCATCTGTGGACTAATCGTGGTGTAATAAGCAAAGTAAACCTTCCAAGGCCTGCTCCACTTTCCTAAAAAGACCCTGAGCTCATTGTGCTGCAGCCAGCGGCGTATTCCTGCTGGATGGACTGTGTGTGCATCTCTACGTCTGTGGATCTATCTCCTTATATAGTCATATTGGACCGTTATTAGGGTTGCTGCCTCCGGCTGAGCGTCTTTATTCTACTGATCACTTGCTCCGTTTCTTTGTCGTTCTCAATGTCTACTTCATCATCATCGGTATCTCATTCTGTTTACCTTCCTATATGTTCCCACCATTCTCCTCTCGTCTTGCTCTCAATCTCTTCATGCCTCATGTGGTCTAAGCAGCAACAACAGCCCCTCATAGCCTCTCTGTCTGTTCTGTATCCCTCCGTCCCTCATCCCTCTCTTCTCCACCCTCCTTGGCATGGCAGCCTGTCATTACTTCTGAGCTCACAGACTCATGGCTTTCATTTTGGCCGGCCTGCCTCTCTGTCTCCGACCATTTTCTATCTGGCTCTGCTGTGTGTGTGTGTGTGTGTGTGTGTGTGAGAGAGAGAGGGAGGAAGAGAGAGATTATTTAGGGACTACATAGCATATGTGCATGTAAAACATTTGGAAGAGATGAACATCATGTGAATATATAGAGGATACACGTGACACGTAACTTATTCCATGGTCACTCCCTTTTGGGTGGCAAACATGCAATCATCCCCCTAATCCATGTGTGTGTGTGTGTGTGTGTGTGTGTGTGTGTGTGTGTGTGTGTGTGTGTGTGTGTGTGAATCTTTGGGTTGGTATGTTGCCCGTGTTAGTCATACAGGAAATAAAATGTCTCTAATATGTTGGTGTCAGGGAGATAATGGAGACAAACAGGCCCAAGTATAACACATGGACAGATAAAAGACATCTGCATGAAACAAAGGAAGTTATTATAACCTTCCAACAAAATCAAGATGTGAAAAGTCCTTTTAAAACAAGACACTCAGTCTGCCTGCCAGATCTGCACAAACCTTTCCGTGGATGTGAGGAACAAAGCCTGGAAGAGGATGTTGTGAGAGAGAGGACCTACTGGAAGACTTAGGACGCATTCACACTGTATCATCGCTTGCATGTCAAAAAGTTGAGAAAAATTCAACTTTTCAGGCCCCGACGGATCCGTCAGCCAATCAGATCCCGTTATGTAACTCCCCCATGCACTCGACACGCCTTCCCTCGTCCGTTAACAGACATGTACAGTGTGAATGCACCATCAATGGCTTAGAGATGTGAGGAACAGTGACTTGCTTCATGGGGCCTTGCAGACGTCTGAATCAGAATGAAGCTTCTCTGTTTGACACACGAGTCAGCTGAATGTGATCTACATTGCTCCGATGCCAAATAAGATGTATTTTTACCCTACAATTAAAACAAATCAGTAATCAGTTCCTTGAAAATATAATTGTTAGATTAAGAGGTTTAAGGTGTTTATGTAGTTTATGTACAATATTAATATATTAGACATCATCTCCCAGAATCTGATGAATCTTCTGTGGTTCTCTTCAAATCAACTAAAGGAAGTAAAAGTTGTGGTATTAAAACAACACTATGTTTACACTTCACTTTTTCACACAATCGTGCCACTTCATTATGAATGGCTTCCAACAGCTGGAAGCATGAAATGACTGTAGATTTGTCTCTGTCTCACTCTCTCTGGATCACCTCCAGGTGTAGCCCCCAATGAAGCCCCTGGCAGCCTGGACCAGGGAACTTGCCAGCGAGCAGACCCCCCCCCCCCCAACTTGTTCTGGCTCTCTAGCTTCACCTCTCCCAAGAGGTTTCCTCGCTGCTGTGCTTCAGTCTTCAGTTTGACAGCACGATGTTAAGAGTCCACACAGGCAGAAAGACAGTTTCACTGCATTTGGAAACTCTGCCAAGTTAGTGATTGATGGCCGTCGCATTAGAAAGGTTTCAGGAGCCAAACCCAGTTAGTTTTAAATGTAAAAAAATGAATTCTAGAAGCAGAACTACAAGATGTTTGGATTTCAACAGCTAAAATTACATTTGTACTGCTTTTACTGTCACTTGTGTTTGATTTGAATGTTACAGCACACACAGGGGCGCCGAAAAGGGGGGGTAAAGGAGACGGATTCTAGGGGCCCATGATTGAGGGGGGCCCAGAGAGGCCCCTAATGATGATAAAATTATAATACAGAAAAAATAATGACACTAAGTTATTAACTAACATATAATCACAAATGTTTTATTTTCCATGTCCTGGTAACAATGACTTTATTTGTTTTGGAAACATACGCCTGCAGGGCCCCCCCTTCCCCCCCTCTATTTACGTAAAATGGTTCAGTCCACTGGATCAGCTGCAGGTAGCGCACTGGCGGTGTCACACAGCCCCACAGATTGTATGTAAAATAGCATCAAAAAATGTTGCCACTGTGTTGGGGGGCCCTGTAAAGATTCTTTTCATGGGGCCCAAAATCCCTAGCGGCGCCCCTGAGCACACATAATATACAAACACTAGTTTGCCAACCTGCTGGACACTCGCTTCTATCGCTCTGTTCAGTCCATCCATCTCAGCCTCTCAGCTAACAACCACCACACTTAACAAACTTCAGCAATTTATGAAACAGACACCTGTCAGTGATTAAACAACATCTTGTCCATCCAACAGTTGACGTTGTGTGGACACGCTGTCTGTGGATGACAGCGACCTCCTATATTTGCCCAAGGTGACTCCCGTTACACATGTTTCTATTTCCATAAACTTACCATCAGACCACTTTTTTCTCAGTGTGGCGACCCCTGTTGGTGGTTGACAGTGGGGTCGGGAGTAGGTTGCTGGGTGGCAGGGGGTTGGCGATCAATCTAGTAAAGGTGGACACCTGGGCCAGTGACCTGGTTTGCCATATAAGCAGGGTATGCTTCATTGTGTCTCCCTCTTCCTCTTCTCCTTGCAGATAGACGCCTGCCTCTCCGGGTGACACGGCAGCCTTATGTTTCAGTTCCACATCCTACACGACTGATCTTACTGACTTTCACCTCATGTTATTGTATTTTCTGATTATCCTTATTATTGAGTTTCATAAACATGTTTTGTTCTTCCTTCGAAACGGCGTGTCTCCATTGTTCGTCATTGCCTAGAGCCAGCTGTGACACTCGGCCATTAGCTTTCAACTGTCATCTGCACTTTCCGTCACATTTCTCATTTCTACTCAAACATTCTGTTCTCTGTGTGGTTTTTCAACATGTCGCTTTGTTTCTCTCTTCCCGTTCCTCAAGTCTGCTCTTGCATTTAAATTATTTTACGAGGCGCCTTTACAAATTTTGACATTAGTATAACGTGTGTTTTGTCGCGCTGCTCCCACTGCAGCATGTGTGTCATTGTAGCTCTTTTATTTGACTCTCTTCTGTGTATTGACTCCCCTGTGCCTCCCCCCTCTCCTCTCTCCACTTTACCTCCCCGCTACTCCAAAACCAATGCACATTTTCAGCCCTTCCTGTCTTTTGTGCTGCTTCCCTCTTGCTTCTTTTTAGCTCTCTGACTCTGTTTCCTTCTGTCCAAACTGACCTTCCTTTTTTTGCCTCTCTTAATTCCTCTCTGCCATTCTCCTCCTCCCCTCCCGCTTTCTCTGTATGTGCTGTCTCCCCTCCCTCCTCTGACCCCTCTTCACCCCACCATCTCTCCCCTTGACAGTCTCTGCTCCTTCTCTTCCCCCCTCTCCCATTCCCCTCTCCTTTTTGTGTCACTCCTGTGTTTCCTCTCCCCTTCCTTCCCCCTGTTCCTGTTTAATCTGTGTGTACATTTGACCTTAGTGTTGTTTTGCCTTGTATCTTGTATATCTTTCATTTATCTTTTTCTGTACTCTGTAATCTTGTTTCCAATATGAAGTTATTATTATTATTATTATTATTATTATTATTATTATTATTATTATTATTATTATTATTATTATTATTATTGTAGATATACCATATCTCCTCTATCCTCCTCTTTATCTCTTCCCTCTCTCCTTCCTCCTTCTCTTCCCCTGCAGCCCTCCCCTCTCCTTCCTCAGTTTCATTAACTAATTGACGTGGCTGTTTGTCATAAACAATAGCTGTATACACCTCCACACAACTGCTTATATCTCTGGCATTAGTCTTCCCTGCTCACGTGCTCTCCTCCCTGCCTCTCCCAGGATGGGAGGATGGAGTGTTTACCAGAGGTTTGTCCATGGAGAAGGCTGGTTGGGACAGGAGGAGCTCTAGTCTGGTGGAAGCTGAACCCACAGATGGTCCATCCGATCCTCGTCATCCACTTCAACCTGTGGAAAACCGAGACCCTGTAGTGGACGTGGTCATCGTGAAGTCACCTATTGGCTCGCGGACTACAGTTTTGAAGCTCAAACGGAAGTGAATGGAAGTTACCATATTTGGACTGTGGAGGAGCAACAGGTGGATTTGGCAAATACAAGCAGCAACCTTAGTGGATCTGGATCCATCTGGATTCTGGTGTGAAGCTGTTAATAAAGTTAGCATCTTAGGAGCTAATTGCATTGGTAGCATAGTAGCATGGTAGTGTGGTAGCGACGGTGGCAACCTGTCACTCACAAGGTAGCCCTGCCCTAAAGCATCCCCTGCTTTCTGGTCTGGTGGACTCTAAATGGACCATAATGTACTAAATGAACATCATGCTGGATTGAAGAAGACTTGAAACTAGAGATTGAGACCATAAACTCATGTTTACAATGTTTACTGAGATAATACATCAAGAGAGAAGTAGGACCATTCTGCAACCAGGGGAATCGCCCCCTGATGGCCAGCAGAGAGAATGAAAGTTTAAGGCACTTCAGCTTTGGCTTCACTTTTCAGAATCAGATGATTGCCTCCTGGGAAAACCACAAGAAAGCAGCCATAAGGGTGTTGCCTGGGACTTTTTTCTGAAGGATTTTCCTGCTGACCCTCCCACCATTTCCATCTTCCTCTCTTGCTTATATTCTATTTTGAATGATTCATCATGATTTCTTGTTTTTCAAGTTGGTGATGCCGTGGCCTGTGGTTTCGCTGTCTCATAGGTGTGTGTGTGTGCCTATCTACTGATGTTTATCATTTATTGTATTTGCTGTTTATTGCTTCCAATGTGCTTTTCAATACTATTCTTATTGGTGACTTTCATGATTTAGATGTAAACACTGTGTATTGTATTCAATAAAGCAGGTTCTCACACCGCAGCTTTGACAATAAGTGGACTGAGTCACATTGTGACATAATTCTGACACACTGGTAAGGTCTCTTTTTGCCTCCTCTCTCAGCTGTCAGCCTCTACACAGACCTACATCACTCTTTCCATGCTGAGCCCTACACACACACACACACACACACACACACACACACACACAGGCAATAGTCTCCCACGGTGAAGTGCTTTGCTTCCCTGGAAATTTGCTTCTTTGCAACATCTGGATCAAGTGTCTGGGCATGTGTCTGTTCTCAGTGAATTCCTTGGTAATCTGATGAGTTTGCATTGTTTGAATAATATACAAATATAACAGTATGGAAATTAGTGTTTCACTTTTGGAATCCAATGTTTTATGAAGCCCATAATATACCATGTTTCTTTATTTGAACAAATGTCTCTCGCTGGTCAACCAAAGAAACATTCATCCATTAACGACAACAACACACACAAATACAAACAATGCAGTTAATCAAGGTGAGGTAAAGGATATATTTATGCTAATATGCGCTTCCAGCAGGCTGAAAACGAGGACAGAGGGAGGCAGCGACCGAAGGAGAAATGAACCTTTTCAAACAAACAAATTCTAATGAAGCTTCACACACAAGACGTTTGGAGTCGCTCAGCGTTGTGAGAGAGAAGGAAAGGACTCAGCCCAAACTCCTGAAAGGGAGGGAGAGAAAAACAAGAGAAGGACCCTGGAGAAAGTGAGCTGGGAGGAAGAATGGTCCAGTAATGAGAGAGGGGAACCAGGAGAGGGGGGGCTGAGCTCAAGGTTGTATTCAGACGTAAGGATTGTCCCCCTGAAAGACCGAACATGAACTTCCTCAGTGTTTAAGAGCCTCTTTATCAGACCCAAGTCTGTGTGTGTGTTTGTGTGTGTGTGTGTGTGTGTGTGTGTGTGTGTGTGTGTGTGTGTGTGTGTGTGTGTGTGTGTGTGTGTGTATGTGTGTGTGTGTGCGCCCTGGTGGTCTCTGATTGAGTGGGGACAGAGGGGGACACTCACAGCAACATACTGAATTCAAATTCAAATTGGCTTCTTCTTCTTGCTTGTAACAGAAATATCAGAATATATTTAATGTGGTGTGGAAACATGTTGAGTGTATTTGTTATGCACTAGTAATTAACAATAATTGAATTGGATGTGTGTATTCCAGTACAGTATCCAAGGTTTTGTGCCATCTATGCTTTAAATAAGTGATAAATAGCATCGTCTGCCATTGTGCAAGACGTGGTATCTCTTTTCTGTTTCAGAGCCGAGCCAAGGTTCTCCACAGAAAGCACTGGAAGCCAATTATTCCATCTGCTTATGCACTCAGGAACTGTAAGACAGCAGCTCCTGAAACTCCCATGTTAGGAAGACATTTTTGGAATATCTGTGATGAGGGATCCAAACTGTTTTGTGTAACAAGGAGCCATGAAAGCTATTCTCTTCAGACCCTGTTTTTACAACCAAAAGTTGTGCGTAACATTCAATGATAGGCATGGGAACCTCTCATCAGGTCTGCTATTGAATGCATTACCAGTGAAATGAAGTCAGTCTGCGGCTTGTTGGGGACCCTTGACAACACTTGAAGCAGCTGGAGGAGCCAACTGAACCTCCGCTGAGCTACTGGGAGGGGTTTCATTTGACTTCCCAACATATGCCCTAGTGTTCACTTTCCTGGGAAATGACAGGAATCTGACAAGATTACTAGACAGCTTTAGATTCCTCCAGTGGCTCTTGGCCCCTCCAGTGACCTCCGATAGAGAGCTGGACGCAAATAGGCATTAGAGGAAAACCTGGGCTGCAATTGTTCTCCATTGAATTAGTTAATAATGGCATTTGGACTACTTGTACAGTGTGTTTGCCAAATGAATATGGAGGCGGGGCAGTTAATATCCAAGAGTCTTCCACCGAAAATAAACCTGCATGAGGGAAGGGAGAGAAAGAGAGAGTGGAGGAGAGGAGGGAGGAGGAGGAGGAAGAAGGGAGAGAGCCTTTCAGCGGGGACAGAAGGGAAAGAGTCTCCGTTTCAATGGAATAAAAACTGCGCAATTTCTTGAAGGACTGCCCGCTCTGCTCGCGGCGGTGGCGGCGGCGGCGGATCGAGCCTCCCCTGGACACGGATAGCAGGGGTGTTGTGGATGATTAGGGAATCCGTGCCCATTGCAACCCCCGCTGCCTCGGAGCTTTACAGGAGCTGGCGATTTTTTACCAGATGGTCTTCAGAGGAGGAAGCGAGCTGTGCGATCGTTTAGGAAGGCGATATGACTGTGCACGGATGCGGGATCAGTGATGAGCCTGTCCGCCCATGTCTTACTCATTGGGCGGACGAGCGGTGTGTCAGCCCGGGCTGGGATCGATCAGCGCCCACGGTGTCGACGTCTGCACCTAAACGCGTTATGGATATTGAATGGGCTTTCATGGTTTTTTTTTTTTTTTTTTGGTGGGGGAGATTGCTTTTAGGGGCTGCGTCATCCGCGGCTGGGGACGGAGATGGAGTGCTTTGCACATTTCCCACTATCCCGCTGTTTTAACGCGGTAACGTTAGAGGAGACGTCGGATTACACGGGGAAAGGTAAGCATGCACACGCACATGACTGATCGGGCATACATGCTGGCATGTGAGGAGGCTGTTACCTAACCGGGCAACCGATGAGACTCCATCGAAAACAACCTGAACTACAGGAGCCTCATCCTCCGATCAACAACACGCATTACAGCACGAACACAACCCGCTCCACTGTGAGACATGTAGAAGTGTAGTAAAGTCCATTTCTATGAAAACAGTCACATCCATGTGTTTTTTATGCTATTACATAAGTATGAATACACTGTAACGAGCACACTATTCTAACTTTACACGGATAGCGCAGATAACTTCTGATCCTGCATCAGTTATCGCTGCGTTGCTGACAGCCGTTTCCCCCCCGAACCCGCACACCAACGTATGTCGGTGATGATGTCACGTTTTTACGGTCAGGGAGGAATAGTTTACGGGAAGGTGGCTCCGGAGTTGCCGATGTCGCAATCATCGCCTTGTGTTGGTGTCGGTTATGTGTTTGCGAAACGCACGAACTCGCGACGGCGCGTGCCCGCGGCTGTGATATACAACATGTGGCTGTGATGCGTGGCGGAAACGCCGCGTGCCGAATGAAGCGCGGGGCTCGCGGCCCCAGGAAGGAGTCGCATTTTCTTTCTGATATGTCATGTGGTGAAGTTGTGGCGGGTTCGCTACTATTTCCAGGAAGAGCGTTTGAATTTTCTTCCCCTGAAATCTTTTTTTTCCCTGTCTCCACCCCTCTCTTTGCTGTGTCTGTAGCACTTCGGACACTTGTCCACTAGAGGGCGAAATAGGACAGCAGATTTGTGAGGCTGCTTCTAAACCTGCAGGGTTTAGCTCGAGAGTCCTGAATTGACATCAGCTAGACATTAGTAACATTATGAATTTACCAACCGACCTGAGTGCAGGTCTGTGACATCAGCCCACCAATCCAGTGTTTGACCACATTATTTAAATTATTGTTCAAGAGGCTGTTGAGCTACTGTGAACTGTGTATCATAAATAAAAGTAATAAATCCGGTCCATTTTAAAGTGTGCTGTTGATGTCCCACAATGCAATGCCACTCGAGGAGCTTCTTCGGCTGCAACCAACGGTTCTGTAAAGTGAAGCCAAGGCTGAAGTGCCTGAAAATTGCATTGCTCTTTTCAATCCTTCTTCAATCCAGCATGATTCATTCCAGTTCATATTGTTAATGATGGTCCATTTAGAGTCACATAGATTGACCACAAAGCATGATCTGCTTAAGGGCGGGGCCACCTGATTGACAAGTCGCTACCATGCTACCAATGCAGTTAGCTACTAAGACACTTTAACTTTAGCTGTAAAGTTAACCTTGAATTATAAAGCTAACTTTGTGAGCAGCTTCACACCAGAATCCAAATGGATCCAGATCCAGTAAGGGTGCTGCTCTGCCACTTGTGGTCATCAGATCCACCCGTCGCTCCTCCACAGTCGAGGCTTCACTAAAAAAATATCCACAGTAATTGCGGCTTTACCTGTTATTCCCGCCACCCTACTATGAAATGTAGTCACACGGTTACAGCCCATGAGCAACACGCTGTTACCTGATCTGATCACTTGACTGGGTTACTGGTATTCTGTGAGCCATGTCCTGATATCTTGTGTATAAGCCATACAGTCACATATATATAATTAGTATATATATTCCCAAATACATGTGCTGCCTCTTTTCTTCCACTACCAGTGGCCTTTTTAATTCTTCCTTCTTTTATGATCCTTTCGATGGGTTCTGTGTCCTTGGCTGCATTGTTGGTGTTGCCACTATGTATGTGGTTAATGTGCAGCCAGACTTGGAACTTTTAGTCCATGACATAATATTTCCTTCGGGAACGCTAATTTTATCTTAAATGCCATCTGTTTCCTGCCTGCTGCTCTTTATCTAAAACTCTATGACAGACATTTATCTGAGGATTAAAATGAACATTATCATCGACATGGTTCATGAGTAATTGCATGCCAATGCTGCAGCAGTGTATCAAGCACCTCTGATGTTCTGTCACTAGTGTACAAAGCTGTATTAACTGGACAAATTGCAGAAGTGCAAGAGTGTGTATCTTCCCCTAGATGGCGCCACATTCGCAGCCCAGGTCTGTGTGCGACCTTGTTGAACAGCTGCTGGTTTCTCACAGTGCAGACTGTGATCTCTGACTATATGTTGTTGTTTGACCAGGAGATGAAACCAGTGGAGTCGTGGTCCAAGCTCCGTCTACCGGACCTTCTCTCGGACTGCTTTATTGATCAGTGCGATCAGATATTTATCCTCTACTACTCAGCTTTGTTTTCATCCCTGATCCTTCTCATTCACAGAGCAGGAGTGAAGACCATGGCCGAGCAGTGTTGTGCTTCGTTTGAAGAACCACCAGCACCTGACTGAAGCCACCGGTGAAATGTCTGACCAACGATTCAATGGCCGGTTCAGCCCGTCCAGCTGCTCAGCTCAGTGTAGGAATGGCACAGATCTAGGCCGTTCCTTACTGATGGTAAGATGGGATCCTTTTTTATAAAGTGCTATTTACATTTCCCCAAATGATCTGTCCACATCATGTGTTCTCCCTGCCACAGTCAATTAGACCCAGTATTAAAAACATAGTATTTATCACATTTCAGGAATACAATTTATTTAAAAAATAATTGAAATATATTCTATCAAATATTTTTAACTGACTTGCAGCTGAGCTGATAACTGATGGTAAACACCAGCAGACTAATTGGACTGACTATTGTTTTTCTGTAGGGGAGGAGCCATGTCCGTTTTGCCCTCAGCACCAACCTGCCCAGGTAAGACTATGAGCTGCCTGCAGTGACACGTGTCCATGTCTCCACTTTAGTCATGTTGGGGTGTCTGGCGTTCCTGCTTTGTTCTCCCAGCTTATATGTTTGACTGAGCTTCTTTCAGAGAAGTGAAATGATGACCAGTTCAAATGTACTGAAGTAGTGTGATTGGACCCTTAGAGTCAAATAGACCACAGAGCATGATACGTTAAGGGAGGGGCTACCTTGTGATTGACAGGTCACTACCATGCTACCAATGCAGTTAGCTGCTAAGATGACTTTAACACTTAGATGTAAAGTTGACCTTGAATTACTTAATATTCACACCAGAATGCACATGGATCCAGATCCAGTACGGGTGCCGATCTGCTGCTTGTGTTCATCGGATCCACCCGTCGCTCATTGAGACGATGATGTTACTGACAGCCACACTAACATGTTTCTTCTGTTCTCTTTGTGCTGCCCTGCTCCAACATTATAAGCCATGGCCCAGTTTGATCCATTGTATTGATTTCCTATTTGTGATGTGATGGTTGTCCTGCTGGAAAGGAGCTGCAAAGTTGCCAAAATTCAGGACAATGTCAAGTTTGAAATGTTGAAAGTGACTCTCAGTTCTTTGTAGATATGAGCCTTTTTCAGTAGAGGAGTTGCCAGTTTCACCACAGCTAATACATTGATTTGGACTGGGGCCAGACACACACACACACACACACACACACACACACACACACACACACAGAGAGAGAGGGAGGTGCTGTACACATTAAACACCCTTATTTCGGCAGTTGTGCACCCAGCCTAACATAAGCTCTGTTTCATTTTCACACACAGTCCTCAAACACTCACTGACACACATCTCAAACACCCCAACACCTTTCTCACTCTGTTTTGATCTCTCCCATAGGGACCAAGACACACACACACACACACACACACATGCATGCAAACACTCTAATGCCGCCATCTCCCAGGACCCCTGCCGAGCCTCACACACCTGGGGTTTTCCATCACTTAGCCTGCTCAGCTTTATTACATGCATTTAGAGCTGGCCATGAATCAGATCCATTACACACATAAATGCACATGCATATAATACACACAAGCCTGCTTAAGACCAAGAAGACACCCTCCATTATGCTTGGAGATGGACACACACACACACACACACACACATACACATATAAAGGACAGTCTGTGTAGAAGCCTGTCTGTATGAAAGTGTCACTGAGCAGAAAAAGAGGGGGGGTGGGGGGTGAAAGTATTATATCTTGTCTCCCTTTTATTTATTGTTACGTTAGTCTTCACTTCTATAATCTTTTGTGTTTATAGTTTTAAAAAGCCGCTACATTTTAAGCATAATAAATCAAGGAGCCCTGCTTGTATGACAGTTGGTACATATTCATATTCAATCCACTGGTAATTGTTTTTTCCCTGTGGGGTCATTAAACGTGCTCATGATTTGTGGTGTCTCAGCGTCCCTTGGTCCATTAGCATGTGGTCATTTATTTCGTGGATGTCATACGTTCTCTGTTACAGATGACTATCATGTTGAATGACACTATAATAAATAATAAAACCAGAGTGCGAGCGCTGGCATCAATCAGCGTGTCAAACAGCTTGCATCTGTCTCCGAGACACACAGGTGTGCACGCTCCCACCGTTCAGACACGGTGCCTTTGTTCCAGAGATAAATGCCAGCAGGCTCACAGCCTGGTGCGCTGCATCCTTCTCGCACAGCTTAAATACAAGTCTTTTTGTGTGGCGTTCCCTCTAGTGTTGTTACACTTCACCAATGTGGACTTTAATACTGCTAATAAATCTACAGCCATGATGAGGTCACCGTACTGGACTTGGCAGCAGCCTTTACACCAGGGTTTTGATGTTGGCTCCTTGTAAGTGAAATAATTCCATATGCTGCACCTGGGGCCCGTTTTGTTGGAGGGATTATTTGGACGGGGAAGTCGTTTACGATGTAGTAGATGAGTGACATGTGTTCAGCTGCAAAACGTTGCTTTGTGTAGCAGTCGGAGCCCATAGACTACAGTACGTATACTGTCATGCAGATGTGGATACGGGGAGTAACCATAGACGTCACCCCTTGGATCGTGGACTACGGGTTTGAACCCTCAAGAAAAGCTTCATATAGGTTCAACAAACATTACATTTGCTGCTGAACTGAAGTTAATGGTGAACCTTCCAGTTCAGAAATACGCGTTGGTACCACAGGCAACATTAAATGTCTCCCACTGTCCCAAGTCATCTCAGGACACTAAACACATTGAGCAGGACTAGAATACGCTCATGATTATCACAGTTAATACATTTTAAAGTCCCAACGTCACCAGGAGCAAGCGTTCTAGGCAGTGGTCGAGAAAAAACGACCTTAATAGGCTTTTAGGCAGAAATCTGGAGCAGCCCAGGCGCTTGGGTTCCATCTGCATTTGGTGTTGGTAGTAAGTAGTATAGTAGTAGTAGTATTAGTAACAGTAGTAGTACAGAAGCAATAGTGTCCAGTTTGCATTCTGCCTTCTTCCATACGAGCGGGTGACAGTGTTCAGTGCAGGATGTCGGACACGATATTAGGGTTTGGCATCTGTTTTTCCCATCTGCTTCAACTCCATCCTCCTCCTCCTCCTCCTCCTCCTCCTTCTGTTCTTTCTTCTCAATGCTCCGATCCATGTGCCATCCACATGTGCCACACACCCTGTGGAAGCAGTATTGGAAATAATTGATGATTTCAGAACATTCAGTGCTGTTTTAACACTTTTATAATCTTATCTATTCAGTGTTCATTTCAATCAGTCACAGTAGTAATAAGGCAGTAATAAAGTGATCGTAACAGTCAATACCGTCCTGTCTTTGCTGCCTCAGTCTCCCTCTCTCTGCTGCCATCCCCTGATGGTGAATCACACCAAACAGACCCTGGGAATGAAGGCCGTGAGATAAAAAGAAAGAAACAGGCTTTCGGTTCCGATTTAAAGGCCGATCTAGGGAGAGATTCAGGAAGCGAGGTGCTGAGAGCTGACTCAGGATGACCAGGGGGTGGTAGGCAGGAAGCAGTGGGTGAGGAGGAGGAGGACAGGAAAGAGAGGGAGGAGAAGAGACTCCTCCTTATCATCTCTTGTCATCATCAGCGATGTAATTGAGGGAGGAGGGGCGTGGGGAGGGAAGGAGAAGAGGTGGAGCTGACATCATCCACCTCCTGGAGGTCTGTGAGGGTCTATTACTATTCTAACAGTCCTATTCATCCCATCCAACGCTGGCTTATAGTGTGTTTAAACAACAGCTGAGTCCACATAACAAAAAGTGACTGAATGAACAAGAGAAGAGGAAGGCAGGGACAGAAGAAGAGATAGAGCTCACTGGAAGAGGAGTGGAAAGATGTGGTGAAAGAAAGAGAGCACCTCGTCCTATCTGCTTACGTAACACTGGGTTTGTGTGTGTGTGTGTGTGTGTGTGTGTGTGTGTGTGTTCTCACAGTGCTTTAATAGTGCAGCCCCGATACGTAGACGTGTGTTACGATAGAGAGATATGGCGTTGACGTGTGCACCTGCGTCTCAAGGCCTCACAGTGGTTGGGAGGCAGTGAGGGAGGTTAGATGGTGCAAGATTAGTGCACGCTTGTGGTTATTTCAGTGAAGTGAAATGTCCACATGGTCCCATGTCTGCTCTAGAGGGTCGGCAGTGATGCTGCTGCTGAATGTGATACAAGAACCATCAAACAGACCTTTGAATAGGAAACAAGAGTCATACAGTAAGTCGGTGCTCTGTACATGCTGGTCAAGAGGTCATACCTTTATGTACACAGCCTGAAGTCATCAGGGCTATCACCTGATGTTAGTGTTGACAAGTGAAACACCAAGAGAAGTCCTCTTACTAACTCTACCTACTCTAACTAGCACTAATATTCTGACATACAGTATGAGGAAATCATCAGATGCATCGCAGCATCAACATGTTTTGGTAGTTTGTATGGCAGAGAATCAGCACCCACCTTCTTTGTTTGGTCTGAAATACCACCTGAACACTTCTACCAGTGTTCCCACTGGAGTTTTCATGCTGTTTCCCCCACTGGAAGTGTTTCACCACCATCCACCCATAAGCCGTGTTGCTGCTGCTGTAAGACACGCGATGCTGTCACAAAGACGTGAACACTATCTGCCTAACAAAGGAGACGTGGCTGAAACACTTCCACAGCTTTGGCTAGTTTGGATAGTGGATGTGCACTTCCCAAACCAAATCCCTGTCTTGAACAAATCCACCTCCAACCCCCCTTCAACGTGGAAACAAAACCAATCTGCAGCCATAGGCTGTCTTACGTTGTGCTCTCTCACCCTCAGACCCCCCCTCCCTCCCCACCACCATGGCTCCCCTTCTTTCTAGACCAGCTCCTGTTCTGGCTTTCTGACTCTCAGGTTTCTCCCCACCCCCCCTGGCCCCCCTTTGACCCCCTGTTACCCCCACCCTCCCTTTCCCCAGGGCAATCCCACAGCTCCCAGCCTTTTGTGCCTTCCTCCCCCTCCCTCCCCCTCCACCTCTGCCTCTCCCTGCCTTTGTGTGCGAGAGGCCAGCAAAGGGAGGGAGGAGAAGGAGGCTGCAGAGGAGGAGAGACAGGAGCTGGAAGAGAGGGATCCTGTAGATCAGATGTGAAACTAAACCTTGAAGCCCTTTTTGTCTCTACATGGTCTTACTTGACTTGTGGATTTACACAAGGCTTTACCTTCCCGAGGTGTCTAGTCCTTCTGTCCCCGTTGAACACTGATGCACCATGATGATCTTTGCTTTATGAGTTTTCAGTCATTTGCATGGTAACGTTTGATTGGCCTGACAATGATGCATGCTTATTCTAATATGAATCAAGCAGTGGTATTTAGTTTTCCTCATGCATCGTTTTTTTCCAGCTATTTGTCAGTCGGAGGTGTTTGTCTTGTCAAGTCAAGGCTGATGATGCCGAACAAGGATTACAAAACCAGAGACAAATGGAAATGCCTGACACAATTTTGCAAAGATTGTTGATATGAAGTTCATTTTTTCTTGAACTTACACAGAATATTCTGTTTCATGCATTGTATCAGCTGCACTACACACTCCACAGAAAGGATCAGTGTGTATCTTCATCAGTGTGCAGCTGGTTAGAGGTATCTGTGAATACAGCTTTCTGGGGGGAATGCATAGTGCTCCCTCATTGTAATGTTACCAAGTACTGTTCACACACACACACACACACACACACACACACACACACACACACACACACACACACACACACACACAAACACACACACACAAGGAATTCTAAAAACAGGATGTCAGTGACGACCACAGACACCTACCTGCTTGAGTTGCATGTAAGATACACTCGCATTCCCCACATTGGCAGATGGTTTGTACATGCCATGCATTCACTTGAACGCATGCTTAGATATGCACCAAAAGGTTCTAGTTGTGCCCTGGTTTAAAGGAACTATATAGCTAGTATATAGTATGTCTAAGGAGATCATCAGGCCTAGAGGTCAAACCGGAGGTATCAGCTGTTCCAAAACACTCGAGGAGGGAGGGGACCATGAAGGATTTGATCGCGGAGCCTAATAAAAAGATAATTGTCTTAAATGTTTTTTATGCCTCGGGGAAAAAATGATGTCACTCTCACAGAAACAGAACCGATGAACCCGACTTCAGGTCATTGAGTTCAGACAGAGGAACGGGGCCATGATGAGGCTAAGAAGGCTTAAAGGTTTGTGTGTCCACAAGGAGGCCTGACACACTCGCTCACCTACTGACCCACCTAGATGTCTATAAACAACACACACACACACACACACAGACACACACACACAGACACACACACGAATGTGTGTGTAAGTTAGTTTAACAGAACTAGACAGCGGTAGAAGCTGATGTGTTGATGTATAGATGAATGTGTTCAGTAGAATGTGTACAGTTTACATTTACTGTCCAAACAGCGACAGGAAACAGAGAGGTAGGTCACGCTGGTGTGTTTGTGCATGCTGCTCTGTGTGTGTGTGTGTGTGTGTGTGTGCGTGCTCAGTAGGAGAGTATATTCCTGGAAAGCCAGCTGCCACTCCTGTTATCACAGCTAACACGATTAGAGGAGCTTCTGCTGCTCTGAGAGCTGCTGCAACATGCACATCCACCGGCACACACAGGACCCCCCCCCCCCCCCCAGATTTAATAGAATCAGACAAAATAAAGTACATTGTTTTTCCAACTGCTGGATGTGGTAACCATCACACAAGCTCCATCAGTATGTATTGTATACTGATAACTAGTGATGAACGAGGCAGGATTTTATATCGCAATAAAACTACTCACAATAACTTGATTTCTGATCGGAAATATCGTTACGAGTGACTCTGAAAAATACTGGATAGAAAAATAAAGTTTTTATTTATTTATCCTTAATTAATGCAGGGACGCCTTATGATTTCCTTATTTAAGATTGTCTGATTGTCAGTGTCACTAAATAAAAATATTGTTTTAGCACTGAAACATATTTTGGGGATTATCAGGATTATATTGTGAATCGTATTTATTTTGGCAGGATAATTGTGACAAGATTTTCATATCATCCCATGCCTACCAATAATTCAAAAGCTGCCTGGAAACTCGGAAAGCTCAGTTCCCCTTCATCCGTGTGAATAAAGTGCAGTAACCCCACATTACCACCGTGGCCACACAAATCCATTCAGGGTCAATGTTCCAGAAGCATTCCAGCATGAGGAATGTGATTTACGTCTTCAGGAATGTCGAGCATGTCGGTCTTTAAATTCATTGCCCCAAATGTGACATCCTAATATGCACTTTTACAAACTGTTAATAGAAAACAGCACTTTGCTACTGTTGTACCAATTAACCACAGCAAAGGAGAAATGTCAATTACACAGCCAGCCTTTCATGGGAGGTGCTGACCTTTCCCAGAGATCATGCTAATCATTGATCTCTTAAATAAACACAGGCTACAATAAGAGCCAATTATTGGCCCTCCCAAAGCCTTCCAATGGACGGCAGTTATAATTAGGCCCCGGGGTAATTCGCTGACTAATTGCTGTTGGTGGGATACATACGTTGCCTATGGTCAAACCCGAGGGGAAGCTCTGCTATTAGTTTTAATCACCTGCTGTTAAGTTTGACAGCTGACCCCCGAGAACTGGTTTTGGAGCTTTTGGTTGCGTTGGGTCTTGTGGGAGCGGAAGGGGGGACGGGATACCAACCTGGAGTTAGGTCATTGCCACGTTGGCCCAGATGGATGGCTTCTGTAGTTACACACACACACACACACACACTGTGGGGTGAACAGCCATGCTGACTTTAAGGCAGCAGAGCGATTCATCATGTGTCGTTGTGTAGAGGAGCTTCTATTCATTGTCTGTCCTCGTCTCGTACCTCTCAGTACGTCGCTCTTTGTCCTCCTGCCTCCCCCCCTCTCTCTCTCTCCTCTTGTCTCTATATCTTTGATACTCTCCCTCCCTCTCTCACACCCTTTATTTATATATCTTGACTCACTGAGGAACAAAGAGGACATAGCTAGTTACCTTGTCTGCGTCTGCCTGTTGGGAATGTATGAAGTGCGATATCAAGGACTAGTTTCACCAGTGATACAGAAATCTCTCGAACAGTTATTAGTATTTTAGAGGGCTAGGAATCCTGTAGACGACTGTAGCCCTTCACTTTATAACCAGCTGCTATAATGACACTATAGGAAAACAAGGGGAATTACATATACTTACACACAAACATGAGATTACCAGTTGTACTGAATATTGGCAGTACTCTTTACACATTGTTAAATAATAGTCATCTTGTGCAACGTAACAAAGAAAGGTCAAATTTCTAGCAATTTTCAGCTTTCAACTTTTAGGGGAGTATTCCGCCGTTATTCCTCCCGTCGTCAGGCTAAACACTCGCTGAGGCACAAAGGCATAACAGAATATTCCGCCTCTGAGACCCAACGGAGGTCATCACAGAGCCGCATCAGAGCAGAGACGAGGTGATACGACGTTCTATCTACATGCTCCGAGCACCTGAGGTGGAAAAGATGTAGTGAAGACGCGTTACCAGGGCGATACGCCGCTGGCGGATTTAACGAGCTCAACGCGTAGATCCGTAGAAGATCAAACGCCGGTAGTTGCTTGTACGAGGCCGCCGTTATCATCGACATGTTTATGATGCAGCGACTTTAATTGTTGTCGTGTAAATATGAGAGACGAACAAAAGTTCACCTTTTGTAGTTGTTTTGATGCATCAAGCTAATCAGATTTCCGACGCTCATTGAATACGTCACACGGCTGACCAGTCCATAGACGAGACCGTGGCCACGCTGTGGACGTCTCACTCGTTCTGCAACGCCGAGGTGATACCTAAACACAGACACACTATAGACTTACATGCCAACATACCAGAGGAGTCACCCCCTGATGGCCAGGAGAGAGAATGCATGTTTAAGAAACTTCAGCATTGGTTGGGAGGTTGCCTCCTGGTCACCATCTTCAGTGTAAGGGTTGAGGGAGACTGACTGGAGATCTGTACTCTTCTAAGTGCACATGTCTAGTTGACACTTGATCCGTGGTGTGTTTGAATATGAAGAAATAATTAGTTTGCTGGGAACGCAACACGACTTTTATAGAAAAACTACACGTGTGAAAGGAAATTCAGATCGCCCCTCCCCTTCAGCCTGGAGAGTAAATGTAAGGGAGGAGTGTGGGGATGGTTTACTTTAATATGAGGATGCAGGGTGACAGATGGGCCAACCCAGTGTGTGACAATCTGTTTCTCCTCATTATGAGTGTCAGTGGGTACGGATCAAAGCATTTCCTGGGTTGAACTCCAGCTCTCCAGTGTTTGTAACACTCGGACACATGCAGCCACACAGTCACAGGTTGGCCGAGGTCGTTTGTCTGCCATGTGACGTTTGTTTATCCGCCGTCGCTGCTTCGGCCTGAGCTCATCAAGGGGTGATCAGCTTTGTAATGTATATACAGCGTGGTGTGTGCATGTGTGCGTGTGTGCGCGTGTACGTACACTACACAGGCCACATCCCAGGGCCACGAGCAGGGTTGTGTTGCCATGGTGAAAATGAAATCCAAAATGCAGAGTTGCAAGGAAACCCCTGATTGGTTGTGGAGCCATGCATGGGATTGTGATGCATGCTGTCAGCCGGCCAATGGGACGCAGGCTGAGCCAGGGCTGTTGCTAAGGGGAGTAGCTTGGAACAGAGTCAGCTGGGTTTTCTCTCCCTCTCTCTCTCTCTCTCTCTCTCTGCATCTCTAAGTCAGTTTCTGGCTTGCACGTCCGTTCTCTCCTGCTGCTCACTCTGCCTTTGCCCTCATTGACTCCTTCTCCCCCTCCTTCCTGTCTCCCCATCGCTCTCCCCCCTACTTTTTTTTTTTTTCACTTCTACACGTGCGAAAAGGGGAAAGAGCACATGTTGAAAAATTCACTGAATATTTCATGCAGCTTGTTGTGTGTGGCCAGGGGCCGGCATGCACGGAAGTTTACGTGTTTGCGTCTCCTTATTTACTGTGTGTGTTTGTGCGTCGGTTGTGTGTGTGGGCCTGTCCTCGCCTTTGTGAGTTTTTCTTCACGCTTGGTTATTTCTTTGTGTGCGTTTGTGTCCGTCTGTTCTTTCAGGAGTGTGAACGGGGACTTTTAGTGTTTAATGTCTGTGGGTTCATGTTGGGGGGGTCTCCAGGGACTTGGGGGCTTTCTCACTGAAGTGGTGTGTGTGTTTGAACGCGAGCCAGGTAGTATTAGGTATGCGCCTGGCGTCACGTAGGGCTGAAACCCCCCCCCCCCCCCCCCACACACACACACACACACACTGCTGCATACCCAACTGCTGGGTCATCACCACTTCTCTCCAATTATAAATGCCATAAATACATTAGTAATTAAATATTAAAAAGGGGGTCAATTGTTTTACAAAAATATAAGCAAATCACATGGAATAAGAAAATATTGAAAATATAGAGAGAAATAAATGTGAAGTCTCAAGCAATCTGCTGACAGGTCAATGACATGTTTCAACTCACCACTGATGATAATGCATGGCTCTCTGTGCTTCAGTGGTTGCCATGCCAACTCTTGTACACCGTAGATTTTTACACTTCCTTTCTCTTGCAACCTGGACAACAGATTTCCTGACACACACAAGTTGATGATAAGCCATGCCTGTGATGTGGTTTTGTTATTAGTGATGATGGAGATCTTCCTGTAATCAAGGGTTGAAGGAGAAGACAATGACTTATATTGAAACGAGGTTTACACTGTTCAACCTCCCAACTATTGAACATGAAACCAAACAACGCCTCCAAAGAACCCTCTGACTGTATTGACGTCACTTTGTTTGCCCCCGGTGCCACGATGTGTGTTAATGACATCCGCTCACAAGAATGTGGGTTAGCATCAGTCACGTAGCCTCAGCATCAATGCTGTATCTATGACAGTTGCTGGATGAGCCTTTATTTGTACACTATTGGATTTGTGCACGTTGGTCTCCGGGCATGAGCACAGTCGAACCTCTTCATCTCGATGATGAAGAGGAGATGTGAGTGTCGTACTGACTGAGTCATGTTTCCGGCCGGGAGCAGAGAATGACCTCTTTGTCCGCTTTTGGAAAGGCAGGAATATTGTTTGTCAACCCACAAGTGGACAGAAGTAGAAACAAAGCATCTGCTCTCTCTCTCCACATTTCTCTGTCTCTCCCCCTCCTGCTCCCTTCCTCCTCTCATTTCCTCTTTCACCACTTCCTGTTTCCTGGCCTCTCATCCCCTCTTTGTTCAGCTCTCTCTCTCACGGGTACATTTTTCTTCTTCCGCTGTCATTCCTTGCCTTTTTTCCTGTGTGTGTGTGTGTGTGTGTGTGTGTGTGTGTGTGTGTGTGTGTGTGTGTGTGTAATGGATCTATTGTGTTGATGGCTGCTAGGGGAATCACTGAAGTGAGGCTTCCTACTTATGAATCAAACTCCACTAATAGAGCAAGGCTGCATTTTAGATGACAACACACACACACACACACACGCACACACACACATCATGGTCATCTCATAGCCCCCAATCATTTATTCATAATAATAAGTTATTCAGAATCAGTGATGGAGGGAGAAACAGGATGAGTGAAACATCACAACAACTCACTCACTTCATGTGAAAACAAAGCAATTACAGGCATTAGCTAGTGTGTGTGTGTGTGTGTGTGTGTGTGTGTGTGTGTGTGTGTGTGTGTGTGTGTGTGTGTGTGTGCAAAAAAGTATTCACATGGCATTAACAAAAAGAAAATGGAAACACAAGCAGGATAAATGTTTCGGTGCTTTCAAGAACACACTTGCACGTGTTTTCCACCTCGTAACAATGGAAAACATTATACACACACACACACACACACACACACACACACACACACACACACACACACACACACACTCCAAAAGTTTCCCAGTGTGCACTTTTGCAGACAGTGAGAATTATTGGAATGGAATCAAGCAGCCATCCTCTGTGCAGTGGTTTAAAAATAGAAGTAACAGAAACACACACACACACACACACACACACACACTCGGCTTGCAGCTCAGAAATAGAAGAGACAAAGCTGAGCCCAGTCACTTTCCCCTCTTTTTAGTTTTTTTCCTTTTTCCTTCTCTCTCTCCGCTCGCTGTACATTCTGTGTCAGGAAACAAACGGAGAAGGAGGAGCAGGGAGGAGGTGAGAGGAGCAAGAAGGAGGAGCAGGGAGGAGGTGAGAGGAGCAAGAAGGACGTTGAAATGAAGGCGAGCAGCCGTGGGAATCCCACAGGCCAAGTTTGCACCACGCGTGTGCACGTTGTGAAGTGTCTGTGCTGGGTGGTGACGGTGGGGGCTTTGCTTGATGGGATCACATTTAGATTCCGACGGAGGCGGGATGAAAGAGGAGCAGGTGTCATGGTGAATAACAGAACACACAGCGAACGCCAATATTTGCCTGTTTACACAGAAAAGTTCACTTGGCCAGGCTGCACTGCGCTCCATCTCCTCTGTCGGAGGGAGAGAGAGGTGGAGGGATGATGAAGAAGTAGAAATTTGATGTTAGAGACGATGAGAGAGAGGCAGCGGGAGGAGGAAGATGAAAGCGAAGGAGAGAGAGGAGGTGATTATGCAGTTTAAGATAATGTGAGCTTTGAAGAGGGAGAGAGGGAGCTATAAGGGGAGTTCAAGGAAGAGAGAGCAACACAGATTCATTTTCTTTCCATCACCTGCACTCGATCTCTGTCTTCCTCGATTTTTCTCTTTGACTAAGTTGAACTCCTTGGATGAGACGACCAGAGAAGTAAAATAGGACTGTGGAGGTGGACTTGTTTCTGTGACCCCTGACCTGTTGAGATGTGATGTTAAGGGCAGAGCAGCAGGCAAGCAAACTTTATTTCACTCAAGGTCAACGATTCACCTCCTCCTCACAGCCGGTTCACACGCTGCACGGATGCAAACAGGAGGAAGCTCAGTGACTCTTTCAAGTCTGTCCTTCAGGCAAGAGGTGAGCAAAAATGCTTTGTTTCTCTACTGGCCATCGGGGGGCGACTCTGGTTGCATGGAAGTCTATGAGAGAATGACTCGAATAGACCATGATGCAGGGTATGCATTAGGGGAGGGCTACCTGCACCATGGCTACTTGGATGAACAGTAATACCTCCTAGAATATTTGATTCCTTGGAGAAATTCATAATGAAATGATGACTCGCTGATACGAGTTGAAGCACACGCCAACATGTGAATAAGGGGAGTATAGTACTTCTTCTCAGGACCTGCAGTGTAGCTCCACCCACTCTTAAACAATACGACACAGAACTACACTACATAAAACTTAAGTTAAGTTTCATTTTCACTTCAAATAAGAGGATGACTGTCATCGTGATGTCACCCGTGGGTTTGCAGACTAAGGTTTTGAAGCCTCGGTTTCGGCATTTTGGCATTCTCCATCTCGGATTTTGGCCGTCGCCATTTTGGATCTAAGGTACACAAGCAGCAGAGCAGCAAAGCCAGCTAACTTTACAGCTAACTGTCAAGGTAGCTTATTGCATTGGTAGCGTGGTAGATGCTGTGGTAGTGACCTGTCAATCAGCAGGTAGCCCCGCCCCCTAAAGCATCCCCTGCTTTCTGGTCTGGTGGACTCTAAATGGACCATAATGTACTAAATGAACATCATGCTGGATTGAAGAAGACTTGAAACTAGAGATTGAGACCATAAACTCATGTTTACAATGTTTACTGAGATAATAGAACAAGAGAGAAGTAGGAGCATTTTCTCATAGACTTCTAGACAATCGGAGGGGAGTCGCCCCCTGATGGCCAAAGAGAATGCAAGTTTAAGACATTTCAGCAAGTGTCCACTTCCCACCATCAGGACCTGAGTTTATCACAGACTCACGTGTGCACACAAATAACAGTGCAGTCGCTCTCTCTCTCTCTGGGGTCAATGAAATGTCTTTTAAAAAGTTAATTATGAAATGAGTGTGTGTGTGTGTGTGTGTGTAACAATATAATGTGAGACAGGAAGAAGAAACATGCTTCTCATCACATCTAAGCTTCCTCTGCTGTTTCTTGTAAAACCTTACTTGTCACACTGAAATACTGCGACATGTGGATGGAGACACTGGGCCTGACCGACTTCCACACACACACACATAGACAACACTAGGACTTCCACACACACACACACACACACACACACACATAGACAACACTGTGCTCTAGTTAAAGGAAGTGGGCGTCGTAGTCTTCAACCACTTAAAGCAGGGTTAATATGTCTAAGGAATCCAGCAGGAAGCAGTCAGGGTTTGTCCACTTCTACTCAACACCACTCTGTTTGTGAAAGACTTTCCATGCATCCTAGTTTTTTTGTTAGCATGTATTATAGACCCTCCTAGCTGATGAACCAGTAACACATGTTTAGTGTCAAATTTACCAGGAAGTTCAACAGAACCAACTTCTCTCCTTTTTTCTCCTGATCCTCCACTTTTCAATCTCTCCACCTCTCTGTCTGTCACTGGGATCTGACCTCTCGGCCCGTGACCTCATCAGTAAGGCGCTCGTTTGGGGGAAGGGCGGGGTCAGGGTGTGTGTGTGTGTGTGTGTGTGTGTGTGTGCATGACCCCGATGGGGCCCCTAGCTTAGTTTGATTAAGGGGTGGGGGGCAAGCGGGGAGGGATCGTATGGGCCTCCCATCTTCCGCCATCTTAGGTTTCCGTCTATTGACTGCTGTGGCCGTCCCGGATCTCATGTCTCCTCATGTGTGTCTGCAGCGTCTCATTGTCCTCATGCAGGTGGACAAGACAATCGCTCATTCTCATCTCTCCCTTCCTCTGTCTCCATCGCTGCCTGTCTGTGTGCGTCTACTATCCCTCCACCCCATCGCCTTTCTTCATCCTCCTCCTCCTCCCCGCTCCTGCCTATGCTGCTCCTCATCCTTTTATTCTGTCCCACCCTCCCTCCCTTCCTCCCGTCAGGTGCGAGGGAGGAGGAGGAGGAGGAGGAGTATCAGCCTCCCTGTCTGGAGCCAGTGGTAACCTTATATCTCACCAGCGAAAGACAGAGAGAGGAAGGCTTGGTAGTAACTTGAGCTTTAGTGATTATACGTTCAACACAGAGGTCATTTTGTAGACACAGGATATGAGTGGATATACACTCAGACTCCACCCTGTGCCAAAATGTGTGTATACATCTTACAGGCACTCGTTTGAAAAACAGGTTTTCTTCCCGTTATCAGTGATGAAATCCCAATGCAACGCCGCCGTGGCAATCGTCCTCCCATCCTTCACAAACAGGCTCCGAGGCTGGTGGCTGATTGGCTCGTCTTTAATCAGCTCTGTGCCGTCACAAACACACAGATGTACATACAGGACCTGCTGTCAGCGCAGGAAGATGAACTGGGGGACGGAGGGACTAGAAAAAGCAAATAAACACAAATCACACATGAAGCAAAAAGGGGAAAACATGCAGGTTGGAAACATGATCACACCGAACACAAAGGGACGTATCTACGTGGCGTTATGCATACAAAATCAATGCAAGGTTTCAAATAGATGGGAATTCATGCTGGGCGCCGTTGGGTCAATGAAGCCAATATGGGAGAGATGTCAAGCTTTCGTCATTCTCTTCCTGTCGTCACTGAATCAGAAATAGAGGCAAAAAAATCTTGTAGCAGTCTGTGATCCCCCAGAGATCTAGGATAGATCTGGTCTCTGTACCTCGCATTAGTCCAGAGACCAGACGAATCAATGTGGAGAAACCAGAGACTCTCTGTGGTCCAAACAACAAGGTTGCTGCCGTATTCATGATGACCTTATTTGGAGTGTTGATGGAGCAGCTACAATGTTAGCGTAGCCTAGCACCCATCAACCAGACTCCATTCAGAAAACCAGTCTGTATAATCAGCTCCAGGGCACAGCAGCTCAGGTTAGACCACAGACCAGGAGGAAACCTCCGGTTCTCAAACATGAAGCCAAGCTAAAATGCCCTAAACGTCTATTCTCTCTACTGACCATCAGGGGGCGACTCCTCTGGCTGCAAAATAAATCTGATTGTATAGAAGTCTATGAGAAAATGAGGTCATGATGGTGCATTCAGATGCTGAACTCAAGGCTTCAAACAAATGAATGGATCACATCACGGTTAGGATTTGATATAGGATTTTATCGTGGATTAAAAAAACCCTCACAATAAGTTGATCGTGGTGAATTTTCATTATATTAGAGTAGACAAGTAAAACAGCCTGATTTAAAAAAATACAGGAGACAAAAATACATGTATTCATGTATCCTTTCTGTATGCCTTACCTTATGATTGGATCATCTTATTTAAGATTATCTGGTTGTTTTTCACTTAAAAGGATGTTCACTATAAAAGGTGTCAGTGTAAGTCCTAACAAAATGTAAAGTGATACCTGTGTGTGTTAGTGTCTTTTTAAGAATTTTTAGCATATTTTGATGATTGTCGGGATAATATTGTAAATCTCAATGATTTGGGTCAGGATAATTGTGGTATGAAATGTTGGTATGATCCCGTGTCCAGTCACGATGAGGTCTGTAGCTGCACAGCCACAGCGTTGTGCCAAGGTGAATGAGTCCTCAGCAGGCTGAGGGACCAGATGTGTCAAGTGGTTGAGCGGGGGGCACAATGGCCCCCTAGGGCCCGTTGAAGTGCCTTGTGGGGGGTGTCTGGACTTTGGGTCTCTTCACCAACCCCCCCGTCCCTCTCGGAGCGGGCTTTTCCTGGGCAGCGTGGCACAGTGTGTGGCCTGGCTCCGGGCCAGGGCAGCCAGCCGCCTGCCTCTGCCAGCCTCCCTCCCCCGAGACCAAAGACAAAGCTGGGACACGGCCAGACACTTCACGCTCTCTGTTCATCTCCATCCTCCCCCTCCTCCGCTCTCTGCACTCGTTCTGATTCTTCTCAATCATCAGGGGCCAATGATCACGTCCATTTCTCTTTTGGATTGTTGTTTCCTATATCACTACAGCATCTCTTCCCCTGTATACACATCCTTCCATTTTTGTTCCCGTCTACAAGTCCGTGTTCTGTCTGCCTTTCACCTCTTCATCTGGTTGATCTCACCATCTCATCTGCACTGCTGCTGCTCTACCACCACCGTCCACAGTCCCTCACACACACAAAGTCATTGTTTCTTTACACTATCTACCCCCCCTCCCCCCCCACACACACACACACACACTCACACACACACACACACACACACACACACACACACACACACACACACACACACACACACACACAGGTTTACAGGTATCAGACACACACACAACTGGCAACCCACCTTACATTCACACACTCTCAGCGTTTCTTCAAGTCTCCACACACACAGTTTTCCCATATAAACACACATACACCAACAACTCAACACATCCCCTTCCCACACCCACGCACACACCCCCCCCCCCTCCCCCCTCCGCGGTGTGTGTGTTACAGTGCGTCTGTCATCCTGTCGCTGTGTGTGGGCTCCACATCAAACCAGCTGTCGAACCCATATATGATAGCTGTAGCCACCAGGCTCAGACCGGCTAGCATGCATCACTCACTAACAGTGTGTGTGTGTGTGTGTGTGTGTGTGTGTGTGTGTGTGTGTGTGTGTGTGTGTGTGTGTGTGTGTGTGTGTGTGTGTGTGTGTTCTCCGTCCTCCACTACCACCCACGGTGCTGCTGCTAACAACTCTGGCTGACTTGGATACTTTATGGGGAGATGAGTGTTTCTCTCTCTTCATATCAAATCTCTCATGTTCAACTTTCATTTCTCTCTCTTCAACACCCAACTTTTTTCATTTTCCATTTCTTTACTCTTTCATTTCCCTCATTCTCTTTCTTCTCTCCCATATCATTCCAATTAACACTTTCTGGTATGTCTCGTAATGACGTCCAGTCACAAACTTCACACCTCACATGAAAGTACAATACGCACACACACACACACACACATACCTGCCAGGGTGTAAAAAGGTCTGGTATATATGAGCGTACACCCACACTAGATTAACTGCTCCAGTCAGTGAGTCGACCAGTTTCTTAAGTCGATCATTCGTTTTTTACTTACTTATTTCCATCATTTCTCTGGTAAACACAAGATTTAAAGTCTTATGTGATTGTTTGTGGAGTTTAACACATCTGTCTCAATTCAATCAAATAGATTGTGTGAGTGGTATTCGACTGGGTTTTTTTTTGTCAACTTAATCACTCTCTAATTTACAAGATTTTACATTTTTTCATATCTAAATACATGTTATATATCAGAGTTTTCTATTCATGAATGATCTTCTCTGCTCTGATGATTATAACTCCCACTGCTTTACTTTAGAAGTGTGTTTTTCACTCTCACCCTTTAACACCCACCCATCTGCTGACACTGATTTTAGGGTTTCAGTTGTATGCATCATGCTTGTTTATTTTCACAGGAGTTACTTCTTAAAAAGTTCAGTAATATACATGTATCACATGTTCATATTTGTAACAAGTAAATGTTTACATTTTTCACACAACTACTTCCATCACTTCTTGTATGAAGGACCAAGAGTCCAAATATGTTGGTGTAATATTTGGTAATTTATGGTTACATATTGATAAGCATGCGATCCTCATTGTTAAATTAAAATGTTCCTCTGTTTTTATCACCTTGCGTTACTTTCGTGATGTTGGGCGCAAAGTAATTTATATATTTGCATCATTCGTACTGAAGTCCCGACAAATGTTGCTGAAATAACTCCATAATGATGGTGATCAGTAAAAAGTCACAAGCTACTTTAAAAATACTTTCTGAATGGAGTCTAGATTGATGGGTGCTAGGCTATGCTAACATTGGGGACACAGCATCATGCAAATGTCTTTGAAATATTTCAACTTGAGCAAATTTTGCACATTTGCCTCATTCAAGTCGCGTCATTTGCTTCTATTCGCATTTTTGCATTGACTTTGTATGAAGTCGCGCAGCGCAAAATTTTCGATTTTGCTTTTGGTGTGAACCAGCATTAACGCCTTCTAACCCTCACACCAGAGTTCCCAGTTGGACGTTGCACTCATTGCTGATGGCGACGGTAGCAGAAACAGAAAAGACAAGAAAAGTGATCATCTAACTCTGTGTTTCTTTGCTAGTCTAATTTACGTTGTTGCTTAAAACCAGATAAAGTCTGCGGCGCATGATTGTGTGCTTTTACAACCTAGCATGCAACATAGCAGGATCATAAACATGTGTCTGTTTTGACATT